>NC_030809.1:300000-560831 GCF_001704415.2 Capra hircus | reverse complement strand
AAAAAGAGTAGATAAAAGCAGGCCGTTGGACATAGCGCCTCTGACGAGCACGGGGACACCAGGCTCCGTCAGAGGGTTAGCACACAGCGCACTTTAAGCCTCTAACAAAGCCTGTACGGCAGGCATGGGTAATGTTCCCATCTTACAGACAGGAAATCAAGCCTAGAGTCAGTACGGAACTCCCCCACCCACCGGGGTCCACAGCGGTCGGTCAGTGGCAGGCAGACCCTGACGCCGTGGGGCTCCGTGGGCTGAGAGGCAGTTCTCCCTGGAAACACGACTAAGCACCTGCTGAGTGCTCCCGCGCCGCCGGCCTGGGAGGCAGGGTCCCACCATACCGATGAGCACAGAGGCTGACAGCTGAAAGCAGCTGTGCCCAGGACCACCCAGTGGGGCCTGGCTGGACGCCAGGTCCACCCCCAGGCCTGCCCTCCTTCACCGTGCCGCCTGGAAGGCCTGCTTGTGCTCAGGGGGTGCACCTGTCCTGAGGAGGAGCCAGAGGAAAGGGCAGAAAGCTTCAGCCGGGAAGAGCAGAGCTGGGCCCAGCCCCAAGCCTCAGTGGCTCCGTCTGTTAAACAGGTGGATGGCCCAGGACCTGGAGGCCTCCCCAGCCCACCGTCCTGTGAGGTGGTTCCTTACCTTTCCGCAGGGGCCCTTCTAAAGTCTTCCCCATGTCCCTGCGCACCCCTCACTAGGGGACCCCAGCCCCAGGGCCCTCCAGGCTCCCCATCTCCCAGGAAGCACATCAAGAGCAAAAAGACACATCCGTACAAAGCGTTCTTTAAAAAGTGGGGCTGTTACAAAAACAGCGCTTCCGAACGGCTAACATTGTAAAAAGGTATAAAAATACAGCGGCTCTGAACTCTGAGGGACTCGCTGACAAACACTGAACTAAGACGGACAGACCTCTGAGCAGCCACAGGGCCTGCCCCAGGCCCAACCCTCAGGGCCAGCGCGCCTGCGCCCAGGGTCAGCCGGGGATGGGCCTCGTCAGCCCAGCCCTCGGGGGGCCCCAAGGGGGCAGCTCTGACAGGCTGGAGCCCCATCCCTGCCCCGGCACCCCGCCCCTCGCCCCCGTGAGCTCCGGCCCAGGTGCCCTGGACCATGCTGAGGGCGCCCCTCCCATCTGGCCCAGCCCGGGGCCTCGATGCCAGCGGAGAGGTGCTCACTTCTCCGGGGGCCCGGAGGGCGGGGAGAAGGAGGCTGAGTGCCTTCGAAGCTCCTGCTGCAGCTGCCCCTTCAGCGTGGACACCTGGAAAAGGAGGAGGAAGCAGGGCCCACCCAGGCCCAGCCTGGGCTCAGAACCGGGGAGAGAGCGGGGACCCCAGAGGGCCCAGGGCCGTGTTCCAGGAAAAGCCAGGTGTCCTAACGGCCAGGGAACTCCCTCCCCTTCTCGTTCAGCTCCACGGAGTGGCTGGGCCTCTCCAGATTGCCCAGCCTCTCCTTGGGGGTCCCATCCTCTCTTACCACCAGGACAGGCCTGGCACTAGCTGGACTCCAGGGTGGACCTGGGCCCCGGCCTGACCCACAGGGCAGCCTTGCCCTGCAGACGCGATGGGGATGATGGTCACGGGGAGCCTGTGAGCTCAGCTCGCCCAGGAGGAGCGCCCTTCGGACTCCGACTGCTGCTCTCAGGGAAAACGGCCCCTTGAGCCTCCGGGACTGTGAGTCGCTAGGTTATCCTGAGGCCAACTGTGCCACCGCAAGACAGCCCGCCCAGGCACGGAGCTACGGAGAGGGGGCCGAGCTCCAATGACCTCACTCGCGCCCCCGTGTCCAGCGATGGCTGACACCAGCCCGGGTCCACCCCGACCATCTCAGTTACAGGCACCCCCGAGCACCTAAGCCCGAAAGGGGCAAGTGGCAGTGAGACCCGCCCTCTCCCGCTCCCGCCCTGCTCCTGGCTGAGCTTCCCGACAGAAAGCCCCGCGTACCTGCTCCTCCAGCCCCCGCACCCTCTGCCGGTGGGCGCGCTCCCGCGCCTCCAGCGCGCGCTCCGTCCGCACCTGGGCACCGCGCAGGCGCTCCACCTCCTGCTGCAGCTCCGCTGCCTCCAGCCGGGCTGGGCTGTGGTTCTGCTCCAGCGCCGCCACCTGGGCCTGCGGGAGGGGCCGCCGGTCAGGCCTGAGGCCGCAATGCGCACATGCACATGTGTGTGTGTGAAGGGCCAGGCCCTCTCTGGGTGGAAGCCCAACGCGGGGCTTGCAGGACCACAGCCTTGTCTGCGGTGGTGGTCCTTGCTTGCAGGACCAGGTACCCTGATGCCCCCCCCCGGGACCTCCCTCCTCCCCGGCACCCTGATGCCCCCCACAGGACCTCCCTCCTCCCCGGCACCCTGATGCCCCCCCGGGACCTCCCTCCTCCCCGGCACCCTGATGCCCCCCCCAGGACCTCCCTCCTCCCTGGCACCCTGATGCCCCCCCCCAGGACCTCCCTCCTCCCCGGCACCCTGATGCCCCCCGGGACCTCCCTCCTCCCCGGCACCCTGAAGCCCCCCCGGGACCTCCCTCCTCCCCGGCACCCTGAAGCCCCCCAGGACCTCCCTCCTTCCCTGGGCACACTGATGCCCCCCGCCCAGGTCTCCCTCCTCGCCGGCACCCTGACACCCCCGCCCCCCCCCCCCCCTTGCTTGCAGGCCCACAGCCTCCTGGCCTGCGAATCCTGAGTCAGGCTGCTGAGTGACCCACTGAGTAGCGCGTGCATACACACACACACGGTCAAATGCAGAGACAAGCCCGTATATATACAGTCATACAAGCAAGCATGTAACAACCTGTGTTCACGTGGATGCGCAGGTGTCCAAAGCCCAACACTCTCATATACGCACAAACACACGCACATCCAGGAAGACAGCCAGGGCTCCCCCGGGGGCTCAGCGATGTAGACTCCACCCGCCAGTGAGGAGCCACGGGTTCGATCCCTGGTCCTGGGGAATCCCACACGCCGCAGACCAACTGAGGGAGCCCCGGCGCCACAACTGCTGAGCCTGGGCTCCAGAGCCCGCGAGCGCAACTGCTGAGCCCACACGCCCCAGAGCCTGTGCCACGCCCAGAGAGGCCGCTGCAGGGAGAGGCCGGGCGTCACAGCTAGAGGGGGCTCTGCACCCAGAGGAAGCCTGCGGCACGGAAGGCCTGGCACGGCCACAGGTGGAAGTGTTCACAACAGAAGACATCTGTACACAAAGACACAACACACACAGAACACCCTACACCGAGACACGCCACACACACGCACAAGGCCCACACCACACGCACAGGAGTCCTCTCGCGTACACTCATAGCTCTCTTTGGCCACAAGCGTGAGCACACACCCACAAGGGTGAGCACACACAAGCATGAGCACACACCCACAAGCGTGAGCACACACCCACAAGCATGACCACACACAAGCATGACCACACACGTGTGAACACACCCAAGCGTGAGCACACACCCACAAGGGTGAGCACACACAAGCATGAGCACACACCCACAAGCGTGAGCACACACCCACAAGTGTGAGCACACACGCATGTGCGCTGACAGGCCTTTAGCATCTCCGTTTCTCTCCACTTTGGAAAGGACCCCTCCCTCTGAGGCCTGGCTCTGGGCCGCCCCCTCAGGACTGTCTGGGCTTGCAGGTTGTAGGGGTGAACAACCCATACAGCCTGCAAGGGTTGTAGGGTCCAGGGCTACAGAGGGGCAGAGGGGTGGGGTGTCCGGGGCGGGGTGGGCAGCGCCGAGACCTCCAGCAGCTGGATCTGCCTCTGGGCCTCAACCAGCTCCAGCTCTGCCCCGTGAGCGTGCGGTCCAGGCGGCCCTTCTCCACGTTCAGACGCACCGAGTCCTCGTGACTGCGGAGCTTCTCCTTTTCCACCTAGGAGGGGAGGGCGGGGGTGTCAGGGTGCCGGCGAGGAGGGAGTCCTGGGCGGGGGGCATCAGTGTGCCCGGGGAAGGAGGGAGGTCCTGGGGGGGCTTCAGGGTGCCGGGGAGGAGGGAGGTCCCGGGGGGGGCATCAGGGTGCCGGGAGGAGGGAGGTCCCGGGGGGGGCATCAGGGTGCCGGGGAGGAGGGAGGTCCTGGGGGGGCATCAGGGTACCTGGGGAAGGAGGGAGGTCCTGGGGGCATCAGGGTGCTCGGGGAAGGAGGGAGGTCCCGGGGGGGCTCAGGGAGGGGTGCTGAGTTAGAGGGAGCGGGGCCAGCAGGCATACACAAGCAGGGCTGGGACCCAGGGGCAGCCCAGGGAGGGCCCGGGGCATGGCCCACCTTGTCCAGCGTGCTCTTAAGGGCCGCCCGCTCCTCCTCCAGCCGCAGGGCTGAGTGCTCTGCATCCCGCTTCTCGGCCTCCAGCTGGGCCAGGGCGCGCCGCAGGCTCCCCAGGTGCTCCTGCAGCTGCCGCCGCTCGTCCTGCACCTTCTGGGCCGCGTACAGGGCCGCAGCCTCAGCCTCCTGCCGCTGCCGCAGTGCCTACAGCGAAAGCCAGCAAGCCTCTGACCCCTGGGGCCTCAGGGTGGGCATCCGGAGCCCCATCACGCTGGGGTTGATGAGGCCAGCTGCCCGGCCAACTGGCGAGACGAGGCTGCTATTAGGAGGCCCACAGTGGGGAACAATCCCTGGGACCTCAGTCTCTGCACCTGAGTAATGGGGACACAGACGAAGGAGCTGCACGGCCTCCTGGAGGCAGGGCCCAGCCTCCGGAGGAGGTGGAGGTGAGTGGGAAGGGCCCTGGCCCTCACCTCCTGCAGCTGCTGCCGCTGCCCCTCAGCCTCCGCCCGCCGCAGCTCCAGGTCAGCCAGCTCGCCCCGCAAGGTCTGCAGCTGCTCGCCCAGGGAGCTGCTCTGCTTCCGCGCCTCAGATGACGCCTGCCGCGCGGCCTCCAGCCGCTCCTGGGGGAAAGGGGGCGGTGCCAGGCTGCATGGGGGCCCTGGGCAAAGGGCTCCGCACTGCCTGGAGCCTCCAGGCCAGGCTCACAGCCTGTAGCGTGGGCAGTGCCCTCATCTGCGTGGTAAGCCAGAGTGCAGGCCTGGCCACAGGCCCCCACGAGGCGGGGAGCCCCCAGACCCCAGCCCTGCTCCCGTGGGTCTGCCCCAGGGCCCTGTACCCCATCCTGGCCGTTGTGACACCCCCAGCCTCCTCTCATTGGCCAATCTGTGTACTGGGTCAGTACCCCCCAAAGGGTGCACCCACAGACGGCTCCCAGGGGCCAGCTCTCCACCGTGCCCCCCACAGCTGGGCCCTGGGGCCTCCATACTTGGAGCACTTGGCGGTCATGTTCACAGGCAGTCAGGGCCTTCTGCAGCTGAACATTCTTATCCTGGGTGCTGGCCAGGCTGGCGCTGCTCTGGGTCAGGGCCTCCGTGAGGCTCTGCACCTTGTCCCGCAGGAGGCCCTCACTCTCCTCCACCTTGGCCAGGGCCCCGCTCAGCCGCTCCACCGTCAGCTGCAGAGTGCTCGCCTTCACCTCGCCGTCCGCCACCTGGGGGAGGACGGCCCGGACGGTCCAGGTGTGCCCAAGCCAAGCCCTGCCACCTCTCTCCAGGCCTTTGTCACAGACACTCCTGGTTCCCAGGCACTCCCACGGGCTCCAAAAGCTGCCTTGCCCAAGACACACTGCCAGTTAAGTGCCCTCTTGCAGGGCACCATCAACCCAGCTGTGCCAGACCCCGTGGTGGTCTCCCACTGCTATGGAGGAGAAAGGGTAACCACCACCACCCTGACAGTTTTTGTGTTCTTGGCTTAGGTGGGTGATGGTGTAGGGCTAGAAGAGCTACTGAACATTCCAGTTAGAGCTGAGCTTCCTGGCAGCCAAGGTGAAAAAAGAAAGCACTTCCTTGCTGGTCCCGAGGCTGACTCCACACTCCCAATGCAGGAAACGTGGGTTTGATCCCTGGTCAAGGAACTAGATCCCACCTGCTATGACTAAGACTTTGCGTGCCACAACTAAACATCCTGCATGACTCAACTAAGTCAGTGCAGCCAAAATAAATAAATATTTAAAGAAAGAAAAGAAAACGAGTGAAGTCTCTGTCTTTCCACAGACCTCCTTTCAGTGCAGACTCCATCACCAAACAGTCCAGTCTAGTTTTCACCCTGCCCCTGCTTAGCTCCGTGATCTCAGGCAGAGACCTCAGGTCTGTGAGCCTCCATGTGTCCATCTGTGCAATGGGGTGATGACGATACACACGCTGCCTTGCAGGGCTGCTGGGAGGGCAGGGCCCCATGACGCCCCCGGCTCGGGGCAGGCCGGGAGGACCCACCTGCCTCTGTAGCAGGTCCGCCCGCTCCTGGAGGGCCTGCACCTGCGCCTCTCGGTCACTCAGGCCCAGGAGGCTGCGCTGCAGCTCCCCCTCGAGCGCGCGCCGCTGCAGCTCCAGCTTGACACCGCGGCCCTCGGACGCATCCAGCACCTCCTTCAGACGCCGCTTGTCGCTCTCCAGCTTCGCCTCGTCGGCCTTCATCCTGCTGAGCTTCTCCTGGGGGTGGGGCAGGGTGAGGGCAGACTACCTGTGACCCCCACATCCCTCAGGGCCCATGGAGAAAGCGGGGGGCGGCCCTGAAGGGGCCGGTCCAACCACTCACCATGGGATCAGGGGTCAGCCCGACTCTCCTGGGGCCTCAGTGCCCCTTCTGTTCGCAGGGTGACTCAGGGACCCCAGGGCACTTTCCAGCTCTGCCCAAGTCTCACGGGCCGTGTAGTCCAGGCCCAGCCTCCCTCCCTGCTCCCTACTGCACATCCAGGGAGCCCACACCCTGGGTGCTCACAAAGTGCAGACTCCAGGGCCTCCCTGCTCCACCTCACGGCTCTCTGGAGGGTGGCCCAGAGCTGCCCGGTGGGCAGGGGCCCGGGGCCCCCCTGGGTTGTAGGGGATGATGGTCCTTCCCACCCCAAGCAAGGCGAGCCGGTGAAGGGGCCTGGGGATTGGGGACAGGGCAGGAAGACAGACCAAAGTCCCTTTCTTCTGTCGCCATTCCAGAGCTGGGCAGGTCACAGAGCTGCTCTGACCACAGCCCCCCAGGCCTGGCCCCCCGTCCATGGGCTTGAGTCCCAGCCCTGCCGTGTCTGGGCCCCGCTGCCCCACACTGGCTCCCGCCCAGCTTTGTTCCTGGCTGCCTCCCGCACCCCTGCGGCTGGGCCCACGGCCAGAGCTGGAGCTGCAGACACAACAAGCCAGCTCAAGCTCGGCCCGGAGCCAGAGGCGGGGAGCGGGCTGCAGGGGCAGGCAGGAGGGCCGGGGGAGAGGGGGGATCTGTGCCTGGAAGAAGGGCTCAAGGCTCCAGCAGCCTGACCATCAGCACCAGGGCCCGTGCGTCCTGCCCCAGACACACACACAGGGATACACAGGCATCCCCCCAATGCACATAACCCCCCAGAGCAGCCCTGGTGTGACTACACAGAGACAGAGGAAGCAGGCCCTGTGAGCACCGGCTACGCGTTCACCCTGTGCGTGCATGGCCTCCAGGAGAGAACTACTCGTCTCCCCCGTTCCTCGATGAGAAGAACGGAAGCCACACAGCGAGGCAAAAGCTCAACCCCTGTCTGGCAGCTGTAAACGCCCAGACTCTCTTCTATAGCTTCATGACCTCAGCATGAAACCAGACAACAAAACCCCAACGTACTTTTGGAGAAAGTCACAAGCTAATCACTTCAATGGGTGCTGAGAGAGCCACGCAAACAGAATACAGACACGCACGGGAGCACTCTCAGGCATCCACGCACGGGAGCACTCAGACACGCACGGGAGCACTCAGACACGCACGGGAGCACTCAGACACGCATGGATGCCCATGTGCGGGAGCACTCAATGACACAGGCAGGGAGCACTCACAGGCACCCACGCACGGGAGCACTCACGGGAGCACTCATAGGCATCCACGCACGGGAACACTCTCAGGCATCCACGCACGGGAACACTCTCAGGCATCCATGCACAGGAGCACTCACAGGCACGCATGGGAGCACACACAGACACCCACGCACGGGAGCACTCACAGACACCCACGCACGGGAGCACTCACAGACACCCACGCACGGGAGCACTCACAGACACCCACGCACGGGAGCTCTCACAGACACCCACTCATGGACAGGAGCACTACAGACACCCATGCACGGGAGCACTCACAGACACCCCCGCAGGCACATCCAGCCCCTGCCCGCCGCCCTCCCACTGCCTACCTGGCTGGCCTGGAGCTCGCTCTCAGTGGCCTGCAGGCTTCTCTCCAAGGTGGCCACGCGGTCCAGCACCGCCCTGCGTTCCCGCTCAGCACGCCGCGCGTTCTCCTCCTGCTGTGCCAGCTCGGCCTGTGCCCCGCTCAGACGCCCGTCCACACTGCGCCGGGCTGCGGCCCCCACCTGGCCCGTCAGGCTTGGCCAAGACCTGAGCCCTCAGAGCCCTGGGGGTTGGGGGTCTGGATGTGGGGTCCCCCCCCAAAAGGGTCCCCTGGAGACCACCACCTCCCGCCTCCATGGGAAGAGCCCAAGAGCGAGGCGAGGACGCCGGGGTAGACCCACCTTCCTCACTCTCAACCACGGCCTTCTCCAGCTGCCTGGCCCGCAAGGCCGCGCCGTCCCGTGAGGCCTCCATCTCAGCCAGCTGCTGTCTCAGGGCGCTCATCTGGACGCGAAGCTCATCCTGCAACCCGGGGGTCGGGTGGGGAGGAGATCCGGCTCTGACTGTGGCTCCCTCCGCAGCCCCTCGCCCCTCACCCGCTCTCGCTGGGCCGCGACTCCCTCCGCAGCCCCTCGCCCCTCACCCGCTCTCGCTGAGCGCCCCGCAGCTCCTGCACGAACTCTTGCAGGGCCCCCCGCACCGCTTCCGGGTCCAGGTCTGCAGGTGCCGGGGAGACGGCCGGTCCTGGGGAGGGCGGCTGGGACCCGGGGCTGCGTTCCATGGGGTCGGGGCTATTGAGCCCTTCCACGCTTCCTAGGGGAGGAGACACGCTGGGGGACACAGGAGCCACCGGCCTCTGCTGTCTGCAGGGTGTCTGCACCATCCCAGGGCATCGTGCCTAGTGCGCCCCGCCGCCCCCAGAGCTCCCCACGGCACGGGCTGGGTCCGCTCAGCCTCTCGCTTCACCTTCGATCAGCACTCACAACCCTCAGAATCATGCCCCTGTCCTGGCCGTCCCCTGCTGCCCGCCCTATCATCAGTCTCCCTCCTTGCAAGCTGGCCGGCTGGCACCACCCACAGCTCCTACGCTCTACAACATTCCTCCCTGCAAAGGCTCGAGGGTCTCTGTGCCTGCTATTCCCTTCTCCCCCCAGGCATCTCTGGCCCATTCCTTTAGGCCTAAATGTAAAGAACACTCCTCAGAGGCCTCCCTGACCCCAGCCTTGGGTGGGGGTGAGCTCCTCCCCACCTCCTGGGGGTCCAGTGTCTGCCTCCACCCCCAGACCACAAGCACCCTGAGGCTGCGTCCCCAGGGCCCAGTCTGTGGGTAGACTCTCCCTCGCTTCATTGCCTCCCTGGACTAATGCTAAGGGCCAGGTTTAGTCCCTGGGTCGGGAAGACCCCCTGGGGATGGCAATGGCAACCCACTCCAGTATTCGTGCCTGCAGAGAGCCTGGAGGGCTACTGCCCATGGGGTCGCAGTCGGACACAACTGAGCGACTGACACACACACTTTGAGAGCTTGCGATGTGCCAGGTACTGGACCAAAGCTTTCCCTACATCACCTCATTCCATTCTCACAGTAATTCCCTGAGAGGTAAGGACCAATCTTTCCCCTTCACAGGCTACACAGGCTCAGAGGAGATTCAGTCAGCTCAGCCGCTCAGTCGTGTCTGACTCTGCGATCCCATGGACTGCAGCACGCCAGGCCTCCCTGTCCATCACCAACTCCTGGAGCTTGCTCAAACTCATGTCCATCGAGTTGGTGACGCCATCCATCTCATCCTCTGTCATCCCCTTCTCCTCCTGCCTTCAATCTTTCCCAGCCTGGGTCTTTTCCAATGAGTCAGTTCTTCACATCAGGTGGCCAGAGTATTGCAGTTTCAGCTCCAACATCAGTCCTTCCAATGAACACCCAGGACTGATCTCCTTTAGGATGGACTAGTTGGATCTCCTTACAGTCCAAGGGACTCTCAAGAGTCTTCTCCAACACCACAGTTCACAAGCGTCAATTCTTCGGCACTCAGCTTTCTTTGTGGTCCAACTTTGACATCCATACATGACCAATGGAAAAACCATAGCCTTGACTAGACAGGCTGTTGTCGGCAAAACGTCTCTACTTTTTAATATGCTGTCCAGATTGGTCATAGCTTTTCTTCCAAGGAGCAAGCGCCTTTTAATTCCGTGGCTGCAGTCGCCATGTGCAGTGATTTGGAGCCCAAGAAAAGAAAGTCTGCCACTACTTCCATTACTTCCCCATCTATTTCCCATGAAGTGATGGGACCAGATGCCATGATCTTAGTTTTCTGAATGTTAGGCTTTAAGCCAACTTTTTCACTCTCCTCTTTCACTTTCATCAAGAGGCTCTTCAGGCCCTCTTCACTTTCTGCCATAAGAGTGCTGTCATCCGCACATCTGAGGTTATTGATATTTCTCACCTCAATCTTGATTCCAGCTTCTGCTTCATCCAGCCTGGCATTGTGCATGATGTACTCTGAATATAAGTTAAATAAATAGGGTGACAATATACAGCCTTGACATACTCCTCTCCCAATATGGAACCAGTCCACTGTTCCATGTCTGGTTCTAACTGTTGTTTCTTGACCTGAATGCAGATTTCTCAAGAGGCAGGTCAGGTGGTCTGGTATTCCCATCTCTTTCAGAATTTTCCAGTTTGTTGTGATCCACACAGTCAAAGGCTTTGGCATAGTCAATAAAGCAGAAGTAGATGTTTTCTGGAACTCTCGCTTTTTCTGATCGAACAGATGTTGGCAATTTGATCTCTGGTTCCTCTGCCTTTCCTAAAACCAGGTTGAACATCTGGAAGTTCACAGCTCATGTACTGGCTTGGAGAATTTTGAGCATTACTTTGCTAGCGTGTGTGATGAGTGCAATTGTGCGGTAGTTTGAGCATTCTTTGGCATTGCCTTTCTTTGGGATTGGAATGAAAACTGACCTTTTCCAGTCCTGTGGCCACTGATGCATTTTCCAAATTTGCTGGCATACTGAGTGCAGCACTTTCACAGCATCATCTTTTAGGATTTGAAAGAGCTCAACTGGAACTCCATCACCTCCACTAGCTTTGTTCGTAGTGATGCTTCCTAAAGCCCGCTTGACTTTGCATTCCAGGATGTCTGGCTCTAGGTGAATGATCACACCGTCGTGGTTATCTGGGTCGTGAAGGTCTTTTTTGTATAGTTCTTCTGCGTATCCTTGCCACCTTTTCTTACGTGATTTGCTTGGCCTCAAAGCTTGAAAGATCCAGGGCTGAGACTGGAATGCAGGTGCCCCTATTTCCCTGCAGAAAAACAAACTCTGCTTGGGAGAAGATGGGCAGTGAAGAGAGGGGAGGGGGCAGGGCAGACGGAAGCAGGACGGCACCTAGAGGTCAACAGGGGCACTGCAAGACGAGGAGTCGGCCTGCCCTTAGCATCCTCTGCCCAGTGACACCCTAACGGCCTCGTAGTCCGTCAGCACCCAAAGGACTCCGAGCAGGACATCAACTCACTGCCTCACCCTTCACAGTGAAGCCAGCACCTTGTGGTGGCCTGCAAGGTCTGCCTGAGCAGGTCCCGCGGCCGTCATCCCACCCCTTTCCACCTTGCTCGCCGCACCCTGGCTGCCCGGCGGCCTCTGCGGGTCGCAGGGCGGGGGACCGCCACTCGGGACCCACCCGCTCGCCTGCAGTCTCTTCTCCCTTCCTTTCCTACCGACCACCTCCTCAGTGAGGCTCTCCCTGCCCTCCCACACAAACCCCAAGCCCCCACCGCTGCCTTACCTTTAACAACAAGCATTTTCTTCTATCTTTTGCCACCCTGCACAGTTTGCAGGATGTCCCCTGGCCAGAGATCAAACCCCTGCCCCTAGAAGCACAGAGCACTAACCAGCGGGCAGCCAGGGAATTCCCCCAAACACTTTTATTGCGATAAGATACATATACCAAAACAGGGCTCTCTGACCACCTTTAGAGGCATTAGTTACACTCACACTGTTTATGTGAACGTCTCCATTATCTGTTTCTAAATCCTTTCCATCACCACTGTTATGAACTGCATCCCCTCAAAATCCACACGTTGGAGTCCTAACCGCCATACCTTAGAATGGGACCTTATCTGTCATGAGTTAAGATGAGGAGTCATGTCTGACTCCCTGCGACCTCATGGACTGTAGCCCACCAGGCTCCTCTGTCCATGGAATTCTCCAGGGAAGAATATTGGAGTGCGTTGCTACTCCCTTCTCTAGAGAATCTTCCAGACCCAGGGATGGAACCCGCATCTCCCACACAGCAGGCAGATTCTTAACTGCCTGAGCCACCAGGGCAGCCCCACACTGGAGGAGGATGGACCCTGATCCAATATGATCGGTGTCCTAATAAAAGGGGACATTTGGGGGGACTTCACCGGGAGTCCAGTGGCTAAGACTCCATGCTCCCAATGCAGGGGGCCTGGGTTAGATCCCTGGTCAGGGAACTAGATCCCACACGCTGTGACTGAGACCTGGCCCAGCCACAAAGGGGGGCCTGGACACACCCGCAAGGAGAGCTCCACGCGAAGACAGGGCATGCTCCACCACCAAGAAACTCCCACAGGCTCGGAGCCTGGAGCCAATCCTTCCCTCACTCTGCAGAGGGAGGGCGGCCCTGTCGGCGCTCGGGCTTCGGGCTTCTGGCCTCTAGACCCACGAGACACAACTTCCTCTTGCTTAAGCCACTTGGTTTGTGCTGCTGTGTTACAGCAGCCCCAGCAGACAAACACAACCGCAAACTCCACAGCCAGTGAGCAGTAATCCTCCCTTCCCCACATCTCTGGCAACCTCTACATTCCCTCTCCATGAATGTCGATGCTAAATGTTTTCTATAATTATACTATATCTGTCCTTGTTTTTTTTTTTTCTTTTGGCCATGTCAAATGGCTTACAGGATCTTAGGTCCCTCACCAGGGATCGAACCCATGCCCACCCCCCGCCCCCGTGCAGTGGAAATGCTGAGTCTTAACAACTGGATCCTCAGGGAAGTCCTTATATTTGTCCTTTGGTGACCAGCTTATTTCACCTAATGTAATGCTATTAAAGTTCATCCATGTTGCAGCACAGATCACGATGGCCCTCTTTCTTAAGGCTGAATAAACTCCACTGTATTCAAATACTACACTATCAATTTACCTGTTCATGCACACTTTGAAATGGTGTACAATATACAATATCTGTTCAAGTGCCTCTTTTCAGTTCTCTTGGGTATATACCTAGGAGTGGAATTGCTGAGTCATATGGTAATTGGGCTCCAAAATCACTGCAGACAGTGACTGCAGCCACGAAATTAAAAAGATGCTCACTTCTTGGAAGGAAAACTATGACAAGCCTAGACACCATTAAAACGCAGAGACATCACTTTGCCAACAAAGGTCCGCATAGTCAAAGCTATATTTTTTCCAGTAGCCATAAACAGATGTGAGACTTGGACCATAAAGAAGGCTGAGCACTGAAAAATTAATGCTTTTGAATTGTGGTGTTGGAGAAGACTCTTGAGAGTCCCCTGGACTGAAAGAAGATCAAACCAGTCAATGCTAAAGGAAATCAACCCTGAATATTCATTGGAAGGACTGATGCTAAAGCTCCAATACTTTGGCCACCTGATGCAAAGAGCCGACTCATTGGAAAAGACTCTCATGCTGGGAAGGACTGAAGGCAAAAGGAGAAGGGGACAGCAGAGGATGAGATAGATAGATAGCATCACGAACTCAATGGACATGAATTTGAGCAAACTCTGGGAGATGATGGAGGACAGAGTCTGGCGTGCTGAAGTCCCTGGGGTCACCAAGAGTCGGACATGCCTCAGCAACTGAGCAACAACAACAACAAATAGTAATTCTAAATTTTAATTGCCTGAGGAACTGCCCAACCACTTTCCCACAGTGGTTGCATTATTTTACATCCCAACCAACAATATCCCTTGACTTTCCCCTTACCTATCTTCTAGCCCTAGGAGTCAAGGTGAGACTGGGCTTAGGCTGAGACAAGATGAGGGCTCCCTGAGAGGCTGCCTGCACCCTTGAAGCACAGTGATGCCCTTCCCAGTGTCACCCCCTGGGCCTTGGGAGCAGACGGCAGGTGGGGGGTCTCTTCTGAAGTTCCTGGAAGGCAGGTGGCTGAGTGCGCATCTTTCTAGGGTAGACATAGCGGCCGCAGGCCGGAACAGAGGAGTGGGCGGCCGTGATGGGAGATGGAAGAGGATGAGGAGCTGATGGAGAGAGGGCAGGAGTCAATCAGACCCAGAGGAGGTGAGGGCGTCAAGATGCAGCCCTCTCAGCCACTATGGAAAATAGTACGGAAGGTCTTCAAAAAATTAAAACCAGAGTTGCCATATGATCCAGCAGTCCCATTCCTGGGCATATACCCAGACAAAAACATAATTCAAAAGGACACACGCAGTCTATGTTCTCAGCGGCACTGTCCATATTAAGACAGGGAAGCAGCCTAAATGTCCATCAGCAGAGGAGCGGATAAAGACGACGTGGTACATACGCACAGCGAACTGCTACTCGGCCACAAAAGAGAGTAAGATGACGCCACTGGGAGCAACATGGGTGTGCTTAGAGATTATCACATTAAGTGAAGTCAGTCAGAAAGAGAAAGACAAATGCCACTCGATTTCACTTATATGTGGAATCGACGGTCCAGTGGCTAAGACTCTGCACTCCCAGTGCAGGGAGCCAGGGTTCGATTCCTGCTCAGGGAACTTGCCCAGTTAACTTAAAATCCAGCAGGCAGAAAATGAAGATGGAAGATCCTGCGTGCCACAACTAAGCCCAAGTACAGCCAAGTGAATAAATGTTTTTTTAAATATATGGCACAAATAAACTCTTATGAAACAGAAACAGGGCCACAAACATGGCTAACAAACCTGTGGATGCCAAGGGGGAGATGGTTAGCAGAGTGATGACCTGGGAGTTTGGCATTGTCAGATATGAGCTATTTTATGTAGAGTGGATAAACAACAGGGAACTCTATTCAATACTCTGTAATAAACCATAACAAAAGAATATTTTAAAATATACCTACATACACAAAGTGAAGTGGAAGTCTCTCAGTTGTGTCTCTGCGACCTCATGGATTATACAGTCCACAGAGTTCTCCAGGCCAGAATACTGGAGTGGGTAGCCTTTCCCTTCTCCAGGGCATCTTCCCAACCCGGGAATGAAACCCAGGTCTCCCGCACTACAGATGGGCTCTTTACCAGGGGAGGCACCAGGGAAGCCCAGGAATACTGGAGTGGGTAGCCTTTCCCTTCTCCAGCAGACCTTCCCGACCCAAGAATCGAACCGGTATCTCTGGCATTGCAGGCAGATTCTTCACCCACTTAGCCACCAGGGAAGCCACTTCCATACATGTAACTGTATCCCATCACTCTACATCAGAAGTGACACCGCAAATCAACCATGGTTCAATTTTTTTAAAAAAAGAAAGCACCTCCCGCTTCCTCTGAAGTGAAGTCGCTTAGTCGTGTCCGACTCTTGGCAACCCCATGGACTGTAGCCCACTGGGCTCCTTGGTCCATGGGATTTTCCAGGCATGAATACTGGAGTGGGTTGCCATTTCCTTCCCCAGGGGATCTTCCCAACCCAGGGATCAAACCCAGGTCTCCCCCATTGTAGGCAGACGCTTTACCCTCTGAGCTACTAGGAAACCCCTTTAAAAAGAAGCAATCAATCCACGTGTGCCCCTTTGCCTCGGTGAGGGGGCGTGGCCCCGGCTAAGGGGCCGGAAAGTGATTTGGGCCCCAGGTGGGCGGGCTCTGCGAAGTCACCAGAACCAGCCGCAGGGCGGGGTCATCAGAGGAGGGGCGTCCAGGCCCTGGGCGCCTGGTGGCGGTAGAGCTAGGCCTAGGGGCGGGCGAGGGGCGGAGGCCCCGCAAGGCCCGCCTGCCGACCGCTGCTTCTGTTCTCACCTCCCGCAGGCGCGGTCCGGGCGGGGGAGCCGGCCACTGGCGCCCCGAGCCCCAGGCCCCGGCGCAGGGCCGAGCGCAGGCCGGCGAGCTGGGCCTCTGCCGCGCGCCGCTGAGCCTCCACGCGGGCCCGCTCAGCCTCCAGGCCCTGAGCCCGGCCCTCGGCTGCGCTGAGTCGCAGTCCCAGGTCCGCGGCCTCGGCCCGGGCGGCCTCCAGCTTGAGTCCCAGGCTGCGGGCATGGTCCAGCTGCTGGCTCCGGGCACCGCGCGCCTCCTCCAGGGAGCCCAGCAGGTCTCGCTCCCGGGCCCGGAACTCGCCTTCTTGCTCCTGCAGCTTCCGCTGGGCCCCCTGGAGCTGGAGTGGGGACAAGGTCCAGGAGTAGGGGTCAGCAAAGCCACCCCTCAACCGACACCCAGCCTCCCGGCCCACGGGCCCAAAAGTACGGCACGCAGCACCTGTGGTCTCCACCTACGCAGGAGATGCGCCAACGTCGTGAGAGTACGGGAGGGAACGGCTAGCGTGTTTTCTCTCTGCCTTCTCTGTATGTGCTTTGCAGTGTACACCGTTCATTAGTCATAAACTAACAGCTAAGGCCTGCACAGATAGGACTTATTAGTGCCAGGCCAGGCACTAAGCACTTCCCCCACCCAGAAAATCAAATCTAATCGCCACTATGAATCATCCCCGTTTACAGATGAGGAAACTGAGACAGGGCAGTTTGTACCTTGCCCAGAGCCACAGTGCTAGGAAACTGAGAGCTAGGATTCAAAGCCAGGCAGCCGGGAACCCAGACCTTTTCTCTTAACCACCAGACCAGGGTGCCTCTCAGTGCACATAATTTATCAGTGACTCACACAATGACAGGAAGCACTAAACACTCCTTACCAGCGACGCGCATGACACACACACCACACACGCCTCTGGCTCAGAGAATAAGCCAACCTCCCACTCACTGCCCTTAGTCTCACTGAGCGCCATCCACTGGACACCTGGATGCCGAGACCTGCGCCAGGGCCTGGTATACCCCCCTCCTATAATTGCTCTGAAGCACAGAGAGGTCGAGTGACTCAGTCAAGGTCACACAGTAGATTCGGTGCCAGCAAGTGTCGGCTTTGTAGTCAGACAGACCTGGGTGGCTGTGTGACCTTCGGTAAGTACCCTTGACCTCTGAGCCTCAGTATCTGGTTCTCTCTCTAATCTGGGGCTAATTATACCTACCTCATGAGGCTGCTGGGAGAATCAAACAAGTTTCTGTCTACAAAGCTCTCCTACCCCAGCTACACAGTTCTTATCGGTATTACTGTCACTGTCATACTTGGGGAAGAGTCCCCAGGAGTGGGGGTCAGGGGCCAGTCCTAAGGTGTGACCTCTCAGAATGCCTGCAGCACGGCTTCCCTGGAGGCCCAGCGTTAAGCCTGCTTCCACTGCAGGGGCACGGCTCAATCCCTGGTCAGAGAACTAAGATCCCACATGCCAAGCAGCGTGGCCAAAATAGAAGACTCCATTATTGGAGTCCCCAGCCCCTCCTAACTGCCCCTGAGGACCCTCCCGTCCAGGCCACCTGCCCACCGTCTGGTTACCTCCTGCCGCACGGCCTCCAGGCTGGCCTCACCCTGCAGCAGCTTCTGTCGCAGGCCCAGGGCCTCCCGTCTGCCCTCCTTCTCTGCCCGCTCGCCCAGCGCCAGGCGGCCCTGCAGCTCCAGCAGCTCTCGGCCCAGCCTGGCGTTCTCGCTGTCCAGCATCTTCATCTGGGAGAGAGTGGGCACAGGCAGAACCGAGGACCCTTCTCAGCACCATGCTCCCTTCGAGTCCAGGGTGCCCGTGAGTGCCACAAGCTCCAACAGCAGTGCTTCAGCTCTGCCCTGGAACCTGCCCGGTCCAAACCTGGCACAGAGGGAACTCGGGACCCGCAGCTCTAGAGACCACGACCACGTGTGCCCACGTCCAGACCACTGTAGCCCACCAGGTTTCTCTGTCCGTGGAATTATCTGGGCAAGAACACTGGAGTGGGCTGCCATTTTCTCCTCCACGGGATCTTCCCAACCCACAGATGGAACCCACATCTCTTGCATTGGCAGGCAGATTCTTTACCACTGAGCCACCTAGGAATCTCTAGGGATACATAACACTGAACACAACCCTAATCCACTGGAAGCCCGTGCCTGATAACTCCAGCCAGGTCAGGCACCTGGGCACCAGTGACCTCAGTGTACCACCTAATCACAGCTACCTACCACAGAGAGTTGGGGTAGGGAGTGCTGACCCCTAGGAGTTCTGCAGGGCAGGGACTCTGGGTCATCTTTCAACTCCACAATGATGCCTAATTTTTATGGAGTGTCTACCACATGTCCAGCCCTGTTCTAAGTACTTTGGCCATGTGAACTCGTTAATACAGGATAGGTACTGACATTATCCCTCTTTAACAGATGAGAAAACGAAAACTCAGAGAGGTGACTTGCCCAAAGTCACACAGCCCACAAGCAGCACACTCGGATCTGATCTCAGACAAGTAAAATCAAAGGGATGTTTCTAGCCCCCTATTTCCCAGAGAGGCAGGTGGGGGTGAGGCCCACCTACCCTGCAGCACTGTAGCAAAGGGAACTTGAAAACATGCTATCTCACACAAAACCCCAGCAAGAGCCTGGTACACAGGCTCCCGTCAGAGATTCTCATGGTTTCCCAGGACTTCAGCCTAGCAGAAGGGGGCCTGGGTAGAGGGTTAGGGGCACACTGGTGGAAGGGTGGAGGGGGGGGTCCGTTATTCAGGCTGCAGTATCTCAGAGCCTGGGTGCCAAAGGGGGCTGTTTCCTGTCCTGCTGGTCTTCTGGAGTGGGGAAGCCTGAGTGCTCAGTGACCAGGGCAGTGCCCAGTATACAGCAGGTACTTAAGTGCTTGCTGCTGTTGACGGCCTTGGAGGTCATCTAGTTCAGAGCTCTGCAAACGGCAGGCCAAGATTCCAGAGGCCAAATTCCACTAGTCACCTGTTTCTGTAAGAGTTTGAGCTAAGGATGGTTTGTATGTTTTAAGTAGTTTAAAATGTCTCATGTTTACATGGTTGAAAGAAAAGCAAAAAAAGAATATTTCTGACACATGAAAAGTATATAAAATTCAAATTTCAATGTCCACAGGCAAGGTTTTAAGGGAACACACTCCACTCACGTTAGGTACCACCCAGGCCAGCTTCCTCCCGATGATGGCAGAGAAGAGTAGTTGTGACAGAGACCGTAAGGCCCAGAAAGCTGGAAATATTTACTATTGGACACTTTTCAAAACGAGGGTTTGGCAGCTCCTGACCTAGTTCATGGGATCTGCACCTCTGGTTCTTCACAGATTCCTTTGAGAACTGGCTAAGAGCCCCGGACCCAATCTGTGGAGCTATGTGAATAAATGTGTACACAAAAGCACACACACACACACACACACACACACACACACGAGTTTCATGGTTTGAGGACTCCTCTCGAAGACCATCCATTAATACCAAAGACAGGTAACAGGCCTTGTTGCAGTTCAAGCCCTTGGTTTTAAATACACAAGGGGCCTCGGCTCCAGGAAAGGGGTGCGGTAGACTTGGGGCGCACAGCGAGTGCCCGGCGGGGGGATGGGGGTGGGGGTGTACCTGCCGCCGGAGCTCCTGCAGCTCCCGCCGCGCCTCCAGCCGCGAGCGCTCCACCTCCTGCAGCCTGGCCCGCAGCTCCCCAGCGTCCTTGCCCACGGCCACCCGGGCCTCCTCCAAGAGCACCAGCTTCTGCTCCTTGTCCTCGTTGGCAAGCTTCAGGCTGGAGGGATCAGAGGGCAGAGGTGGCCCCCAGTCCTGCGGAGGGTACCCTGAGTGACCCTATACAGCTGCCCTTGCCCCTGGTTTCTAGAGTGGCTCTGGCTGCCTCCTGCCCACAGGTGCCCAGTGCCACCTGCCAAGCGGTCCTCCCCTGGGCCAGGCCCTCCAGGGACGGGGAGCAGACCCTCGGCGGGGAGAGGTGGACCAGAAGGCACACTGGTCTCCAGGGCGATGCTGGCAGGTGGGGCCAGGGTCTGGCCCCCCACCCCCACCCCCCGCCGCCACCCACCGGCCACCACCACTCCCCTTCCTGCAGGGAAGGAAAATCACCTCAAACGGGTAGAGTCTGAGCTTGGTCTGAGGGTAGGGAAACCCCACCTGTGCGATTCCCCCAGAACCGTCCGGATGGAATTAGTCCCAGGGATGAGGCTCAAGGAAGTGAGGGGCGGGGCTTGGCGAAGGGGCGGGGCTCGGTGACGGGCCGACGCATCCCCCACCTGACCCGCTCGCTCTCTGCCGTCTTCAGGGCCGCACGCAGCTCCTCGTTGGAGCGCCGCAGGGCCTCGCGCTCCCTGGTGCCCTCGCTCAGGCTGCGCCGAAGCTCGGCCACCTCCTGGCGCTGGGCCTCGTGGCCGTCCTGGCCCTCCCGCACCTTGCGCTGGGCCTCCAGCAGCTCCCGCCGCAGCCCGCCGCGCGCCTCCTCCAGCAGGCACAGCTGGGTCCGAAGCTCTTCTGCCTGTGAGGACAGCGGGTGTCCACAGCCGAAGGCCAGGCCCCCTTGGGCTGGGTGCGAGCCCGCCCATTCCCATCTCCGGGGCCACAGGCGCCTGCCCCATCCCTCTGCCGCGACTGGGCCTGCAGGTGAGCAGGTTATGATTTGGGGCAAAGCATGCTGGAGTCAGCGGTGCTCTGGCCTGAAAGAACCATCAATCAGGGCCTCCCCGGCGGCTCAGACGGTGAAGAGTCCGCCTGCAATGCGGGAGACCCGGTTCGATCCCTGTGTCAGGAAGAGCCCCTGGAGAGCAGAACGGCTACCCACTCCAGTATTCTTGCCTGGAGAATTCCATGGACAGAGGAGCCTGGTGGGCTGCAGTCCATGGGGTTGTAAAGTCAGACACAACTGAGCGACTAACACTACTACCACCTAATCATCAGTCAAGAGCACCCTGCAGGGACTTTGTGGTGGTCCGGTGGTTAGGACTCCACACTTCCCCTGCAGAGGGCACGGGTGTGATCCCTGGCTGGAGAAGATGCCACATGCTGTACAACGGAGCCCCCTGAAAAGATGGATCATCCTAAGGATCAACCTTAACACGTTATTGACCAGAGATGTATTAATACAACCTGTTACCTAAATATGTTGACCAAAAACGTTTCAATATTCACTGACAAATTGCTGGGCACAGGCATTAATTTTTGCAAAAACCCCTGGTCAATGATGAGTTAAGAAGGCAGGGACCCCACCAACCTTTCAAGTACGCAGAAGGCCCTTAACAAATGTTCGCTTCCCTTCCTTCCCTCCTTCTTTCCCTTACTCTCAAGGGCACCTTCTGGGCCCCCCGCGGCCTCAGCTGTGCTGCGGCAGAGGGGCGAGCAGGCAGGTGGGCGGGCGGCTCACCTCGCGCAGGCAGGACTCCCGCTGGCGGCCCAGGTCCCCAGCCTGCTCCCGCAGCCTCTTCACCTCCTGGGCATGGGCCGCGGCGGCCTCCTCCAGCTGGGCCCGCAGGTCCCGCAGCTCGGACGTCAGGGCGTTCACGGTGCTCTAGGATCGATGGCTCCTCAGACTTGGGGCTGTAGTGTCCACCCCGGCCCTGCCCCCGCCAGCCCGCCCCTGACTGCAGCTGGGCTAGCGGGGCACTGCCCACTCTCGGCTCCCAGCGCGGCCCCGCACGCCGGCCCGTCAGGCCCTCTGTGATCTCAACACCCGGAAGCACTCTGCACGCAGCTTGTCTCCCCCAGGCTAGGGATTCACAGGGCCCAGCTGTACCCTCTGCCTCCAGTGGCGACCCCCAAGAAAGGGCGAAGCCTCCAGCACAGCCTGGAAGCTGCCGCAGGGAACAGCCAAGCCTTCGTCCCGGGCCACGCCCACCCGGGGCCACACCTCCGCCCCAGCCTCGGCCTACGCCCCACCCCCCAGCCCCGCCTACCCTACCCTGTCCTGCTCCTGGCGGCTCTGGGCGTCCCGCTTCTGTCGCTCCATCTCCAGGGAGACGGCGGCCAGGCTGTGCCGCGTCCCCATCAGCTTTTCGGACAAGGCCGTCTTCTCGGACTCCTTCAGTGACAGGGCCTGGGGAGAGGCGGGAGCAAAGGGCTCAGGGTCCTGGGAGGTCCTGGGGGGATGCTTGGGCCTTTCCCCACCCCGCCCTGCGAACGGTGCCCCCGGGGGCTTGGGGCCCTGACCGGCCACTGCAGGTGGAGCCGGGGCCAAGTCGCAGCCCCAGAAAAGTGCCGGGGCACTGTTGTCACAACAGTGGTAACCACCTGGACACAGACACAAGAGATGGCACATCCTGAAGGGCCTTTCATTATTCCCATTTTACAGATGAGGCTACTGAGGCTCAAAGAGGTAAAGTGACCTGCCCTGGGTTACGTGGCGGGTAAGGAGATGGATGCAGCCTGCCCTGTCTCCATTACATTACAGGAAGGTCAGGAGTTAGTTCTTTCTGAGGAGGGTCAGCTGCTGCACACAGGCTCCGTGGGGACTGCTCGGAGGCAGTCACGGGGACGCCACGCCCGGCCTGGGGTGGAGGAAGGGTGAGTGGAGGGAGTCAGCTCTTCGGGAACACTCATGGTGTCAGGATTGTGGTGGCTACGCATTAAGCTCCCGCCATGTGCCAGGCCCACCCGCTGGACATGGGGGTCTCGGTGATGCCTCACAAACGCCCCTTGAGTTCCCACTGTGAGGTGAGGAGACTAAGGCCCAGAAAGGACTCCTGGCTGCAAGCCTGCGCGGCGAGCAGGGACTGGCCCCTCAGGCGGCCGCCGGAGCCCACGCACCTGCTGCTTCTCAGCCTCGGCCAGGAGCAGGCCCTCGTCGCGCTCCTGCTGCAGGGCGGCCATCTCCTCACTCAACTCTTCCTTCTCAGCCTCCAGCCGGGCCAGCAGCTCCTCCCGCTCCCGCTGGAGCTGACCCTGCAGGCGGGCCCGCTCTGCGCCCAGCTCCCGCCACGCCGCCTCCTGAGGGCCAGGCCGAGGTGTGCGTGACCCATGCAGCTGGGTGGGCAGCCGCTCTCCACCCTCAGGGCGGCCGGGCCTCAGGGCAGGTGAGGTGAGTGAGAGGAAGGGCTATGACAGGGACAAGCAAGGGCTGTGCAAACCCCAGGGAGCAGCGGCTAGCAGGCTGGGAGGATGGGGGCTGAGTGGAGCGGGGGCAGAAAATGTTTCCTGGAGGAAATGAGCAGCAGTTAGTCAGGTAGAGAAAAAAGAAAAAGGACCCTGGGCCCGAGTCCAGCCCCAGAGACAGCTCGGAGGAAAGAGGAAGACGAACAGGGAAACCATGATGTTTACGGTCCCTGGAGCTCGAATTACAAGGCAGACAGGGTGAAGGCCAGGGCCAGAGCCACATGGAGCAGTCAGACCAGACCACGCCAGACCAGTGCGCGTCGGGGGGAGTGATCTGATTCCTAGGGACAGCAGAGGTCTCAAGCCAGGGCGATAAGGGGCGATCTGAATTTTAGAACAGTGGGCTGTGGTGGGCTTCCCTGGTGGCGCTAGGAGTAAAGAACCAACGTGCCAATGCAGGAGACGTAAGAGACTGGGGTTCGATCCCTGGGTCGGGAAGAGCCCCTGGAGGAGGGCACGGCAACCCATACTGGTCTCCTTGCCTGCAGAATCCCACGGACAGAGGAGCCTGGTGCAGTCCATGGGGTCGCAAAGAGTCGGGACACGTCTGAGCAACTTAACACGCAC
Organism: Capra hircus; assembly: GCF_001704415.2. Classification (NCBI taxonomy): domain Eukaryota; kingdom Metazoa; phylum Chordata; class Mammalia; order Artiodactyla; family Bovidae; genus Capra; species Capra hircus. The sequence continues at coordinate 537,116 of NC_030809.1, read as the reverse complement.
ACACACAGAATGCGGAAGGCCTGGGATTCGGGGTCTGGGCAGAGCAGGGCTAGGTCGGCTGTGAGGACTGAGGCGGCCTGGGTCTGGGAGCCACAGATCTGCTGACATTAAGAGGCTGAGTCTGGGGTTGCAGGGAGAGGGGGGCGGGCACGGACTCTGGGCCCCAGGACTGGGTGGGTGAGACCCACAGGCAGCACAGGCAGAGCCCGCCCAGGGCCTAAGGGGGTCGCCTGGCCCCGCACACGTCCTAGCAGCTGTGAGGACACCCTGCGTAAAAGGCGGTGCCGCCCCTGCTGAGGGAGGGGGCCTCCATCCACCCAAATCCAAGAAGGCGGGGTGCGTGGGCCCCTGGCGGAGAGGGCCACAGCCCGAACCCTCTGTCAGAGGCAGCCCAGTCCAAGACGGGTGAAGCAGGGCCCTGCCCAGAGGCCCGCCCGGGAAGTGTTTCAGTGCAGTAATAACCACCAGCATCCAGAAAGCGCCTGCTCTGTGGGAAGCCCTTCGTGTGGTTGGGCTGGCCTGCCATTCCATCCTGAACAAGCTTTCTGGCCAGCCTCAAACTGTCACCGTTCCCCACGGTTACAATGAGCAAGTGAAGGCACAGCGGCCTTTGGTAGCAAAACCAACAGGTGGCCAAGACCAGGCCTGAGCCGGGCAACACAGCTCCAGAGCCGGTGTGCTCAGACACTGCTGCTCTGCTCTCCCAGTGACCCGCCCCTTACTTTCCTAGTGCTCTGGTCTCCAGAATTTACTTTCATATGCAAATAGCACTTCTCACAAATTAAAGTGCTTTCCTGCTGTGCACTAGACCAGCATTTTCCAAACACATCTGTGGACCTCCTGCCTCGGATCACCAGGGCTGGAAGTCTGGGGCCTGGGAATCTGCATGGTTAAGAAGGGGCCCCTGATGGATCCTCCCAGCTGCCCCTAGAGCCTCTGAAACACAGATGAAGTTCCATTTCACAGATCTGGAGACGGGGGCAGAGTGAGAAGGCTGACTTGCCTGAGGTCACAGAGGAGCAAAAGCTAGTGGTTCAGAGCCACCCCCCCACCCAGCCCTCCCCAGTCTGCCCCAAGGCAGCAGCCCGAACCTTCTCTCGCTGGAGGCGCTGCAGATCCTCCTCGTGGGCTGCCCGCTGTTCCCGCAGAGAGGCCTGGGCCTCCCGCTCAGTCTGCAGCAGCTTCTGGGCCGTCAGCTCCTTGTCCAGAGCAGCCTTCTGCTCTGCAGCTGCCATCTGCTGTCGCAGGCCCGCCAGCTCCCCTGTACAGGGCAGGCAGGTCTTAGGGCGAACTCCCCAGTGGGCCAGCAGACTTGGGCCAGGGGAACCACGGGGACAAAGTCCCAGAGGGGAAAGCGTCCCTCTGGTGTCGAGGCTGAGTTCCCCTGGAGAGCCTCCTTGCCCTCTCTGGGCCGCAGTTCCCTATCGGCTGCATGGCCCAGTGGCCCTACCCACTTGGAACGGCATCTAAAGGATGAAATGACTGAAGAAGGGGCCCCAAAACGGGGAGGACACAAACATACGGCAGCCCCCGTCACTGAGCGTGTACTCTGGCGGGCACCTGGCGGGCATGTTACAGCTTCACATCACGCCTAGGAGGCTTACCCCCAACTCCCAGATGAGGACAGGGAGGCTCAGGGGAAGACAGGGTCCTCCCAAGGCCACGCAGCTTTCCGCAAGACGCCGCCTTTAGTGACTGACTGCCACGGTATGCTCGGGGGACTGTCAGCACTAATGGAAACGGCCGCGACGAAGGTGCGCCCGACTGCAGGAGGAATCCAGACACCATCCAGGGGGCTGGAGGCCACCGGACACTGTCGGCATTCCCCTTCTTGAGGTGCTCAGTAAATGTGGAGCGAGAAAAAACCCCGAGTTCCGAGACTGCGGGCAATGAAAGCCACCATAAAGGCAGCTGATGGCTCCAGAGAGTTCGGGCTCTCTCAGGGTCCTGCTGACAATAAGCAGCAGGCACCCTGCCGAGGCCATGCTTCCTTCACCTCATCTCGGTGAAGCCTCGGGAGGCGGGGCTCCTCATCTCTGTCAGATGAGGAGCCTGCAGCCCAGAAAGAGGAGGGGCTGGAGGCCAGGTCAGCCAGAGCCAAGGACCCCAACTTCAGGGAGAGCCCAGAACTCCACGGGGTACAGTCTGGGTGGAGCCCGGTGCTCCCCGCCCCTCGCCTCAGGCCTGCCTACCGGTCAGGGCCTCCTTGGCCAGCAGCAGGGCCCGCCCATCTGCCTCCAGCTGCTCCCGCCGGGACTCAAGCTGCGCCAGCTGCCTCTGCACCTCAAACAGGCTGCTCTCCAGGGCTTCCTTCTCCGAGCTGCAGCACACAACATACCTGAGGCCTGGGACACAGCGCCCGGGGCCCCAGAGGATTCCGGGGCGTGGCCAGGCAGGGCCAGGTGCCACCCTACCTGCCCAGCCGGGTCAAATGTGTGGGCGGGGCTGGTCACCAGGCAACCCTGGCCAATCCCCCCCAGGGGGGCCAGGCAGAGCCCAAGGCCTTACCGCAGGCGTGCAGCCTCCTCCGACAGGGCCCGGCCTTCACGCTCGGCGGCCGCCAGCTGCACTGCCAGGCCAGCCTTCTCCTTGGCCAGAGCCTCCTTCTCCCGAGTTGCCCGCTCCAGCGCCTCCGTCTGCCGCTGCGTCTCCTGTCGGGCCTGCTCCAGCTGCTGCTCCCGCTCGCTGACCTGCCTGGAGAGCTGGCCCCCACTAGGCACTGTGAGCGCCACCCCTGGGGTCTCCCCTGCTTATCCTGAAGCATCCCAGCCCTGGGCCTGACCCAGCCCTGGCCTGGCAGGCAGGAGACCAGGCCCAAGCCCAGGGTCTACTCTGACGTGCTGTATCTGGACAAATCACAGCCTTCTCTGGACCTGCGGTGCACAGGGGCCTCGCTCAGTCTGGGCAGTAACGGAACCCTCGCTGTTCCCCTAGCATGTCGAGGGAAGGTGGGTATACAGCACAGACCACAGAACTGCCCCACAGGCTGCAGGGAGGGGCCTGCAGCCCGGCTCCCGCGCCACACGGGCTGCTCGCTAGCGACCTCTCCCAGGAAGCCAGGCCCTCCAGGACAGACACCCTAAGGTCCCTTCCAGCTATGGTTTCCCAGCACGTCTGATTCCAGTTCTGAACTTCTCTGCCGCGTATCTACTAAGTCGTGACTCATTTTTCCAAGTGTTTACACGGTGCACTCTTCAGAACAACCCTCTGGGATGAGAGCTATCATCCCAGTGTTGCAGATGGGGCCACCGGGACATGGGGGCGTTGGGGAGCTTGCTCCAGGTCCCAGCTTGCAGAGGCGGGGCTGGATTTCAGCGGGGAATCAGGCTCCAGAGCCTGTGACTTCCAGCGTCTAGAAGCCCTCCAGTGTTGCCCCCCCACCCACCTGGGCGAGCTGCTCCTGCAGCCGGCAGCGCTCGCGGTGCAGCTCAGGGAGCTGGCGCTCCAGCACCTCCCGGGCCCGCTCCGCTGCCCGCAGGGAGCCCTCCAGGCCCTGCCGTTCCACCTCCTGCTCCAGCCGCTCCTGCTGCAGCCGCTCCTGCTCCTCCTGAGACGTGGCGGCCGCCTGCTCCACCTGCTGCTGCCGGCCCAGCAAGGCCGCCTTCTCCTCCTCCAGCTGTGGGTCAGGCGGGGCTGAGAGCGGGGGCAAACCCAGCCCTCATGCTGGAAGGGGGCCCACCCATCACCCACACTGGGCTAGAGGACAGGGGAGGTTCCCGAGGGCCAAGCGCGGGGCCGAGGCCATCAGGCCACTGGGGAGGAGACGCAGGGCCTGCAGAGCTTCTTTTCCATCAGACCACAAGGGAGAAGACAGACGGAGTCAGAGACAGAACAAGACAGAGGGACAGAGGCATCCAGGGAGGGGTGGGCTGGACCTGAGCTGGGCCTGGGGACGCCTCTGGGGGGTCTCTGAGGAGCAGGGGCGGGAGTAAGGCAGGAGGGTCCACGGGCCCACCACGTACCTGGGCGACAACGCGGTTCAGGGCCAGCTTGTCCTGCGCCAGACCTTCATTCAGGGCGCTCAGCTTGGACAAGGCGTCCCGCAGAGAGGCCTCCTCCGCCCTCAGCTTGGTCGTGGAGAGCTCGAGCGCCACGCGGCCAGCCTCCGCCTGCAGGGTTGGAACCAGCGGCCAGACGGTCAGGCGGAGAGAGCAGCGAAGAGACGCGAGGGACGCGGAGACGCAGAAGGACGAGGAGAAAGTCAAAGAGATGGGCGGAGGGGGAGGCATGGGGAGACAAGGCCCTCAGACAGGGCGGGGCCACGAGAAAGAGATGTAGCGGGAGACAGAATCCCTGCAGACGGCCTGCTGCCCACGCAGAGCTGGACGAGGGCCGACAAGGCCGGCTCCTGCCACAGGGCACGGCCACAGGTCAGAGGGTACCAGCGTGGGGTCGGGGGCGGGCCTGCTCAGGGCCTAGACACAGGGAGTGGGACCGGCACCAACCAAGAACTGTGCCCCTAGCACTCACAGACCCCAGGACCTATGCCCAGAGATGGGGCCGGACGACCTGAGTCACAGGCCCTGCCCCAGAAGCACCTGGAAAAGCAGAGGTATGACCAGGCCTGGAGGGCAGTTCACTTATGGCTGGGATCAGAGGTCTGTCTGTGGTCCAGGTGAGAGGTCAGCCTGAGTCCCGGAGGAGGGGGTCAGCCTGTGGCCAGAGGGAGAAGGCCTGGGGCGCAGGGCAGAGGTGGGCTTGTGGCGGGGTGGCAAACGGGAACCCACCTTGGCCAGTGCCTCGGCCACCTCAGCCTTCTCGGCCTGCAGCATGTCCCGCTGCAGCGTGGCACTGCTCAGCGCCTCCCGCACCTCCACCAGCTCCTTCGCCAGCCCTGAGCGCTTCCCTTCCAGCTGCTCCAGTTGTCTGTGGCTGTGGGGCAGAGGGCAGGGGTTGCCCCAGTCACTCCCCTGAGTCTCCCACAGCCAGACATGCTGGAGCAGCGAGAGGCCAGGCACGAGGCAGGAGCCTCACCCACAGGGACAGCCAAGCCCACGGTGACTCTGAACCTCAGTTTTCACATCTGCAAAATGGGGTAACACCCACCTTGTGAAGTTGTTAAAAGGACATGTGTCTTTATTGTAACCTGACATACCTCCCCAAGGGCCTTCAGAAACAAGGATAACATCTACTGGCACAACGTGCTAAACATCACTGTTACTTATGCCTCAGAGAAATGAATGAACAGTACAGTGATTAAGACGTTAACTCTGAAGCCCCAGTGATTGGGTTCAAATCCTGGGTCTTCAACTTAAATGACCTTTCTGTGCTTCAGTTTCGCTGTTGGTAAGATGGAGCTAATAATAGCCCCTACATCACAGAGTTATTATGAAGGTGAAATAAGAGAATCTAAGTGCTTAAAATGGTGTCTGGTACTTAGTAATGTTAGTATTAGTCTTATTATTTAACTTTAAATTTAAAAATAATATTAATACTATTAATTAAAATAACGTTACATATAAAATGTTACGTTTTAATTAAATAATATGGATGACAGAGGATGAGATGGTTAGATGACATCACCGACATTTCAATGGACATGAGTTTGGGTAAACTCTGGGAGTTGGTGATGGATAGGGAAGCCTGGCGTGCTGTGGTTCATGGGGTCGCAAAGAGTCGGACACGACTGAGCGACTGAACTGAACTGAATGTTATATGTAACTTTATATTATATATGAAGTTACATGTAACTATTATTTAATGTTATTTTCCCTGGTGGCTCAGATGGTAAAGCCTCTGCCTACCATGCGGGAGACCTGGGTTCTATTCCTGGGTCAGGAAGATCTCCTGGAGAAGGAAATGGCAACCCACTCCAATATTCTTGCCTGGAAAATTCTATGGACGGAGGAGCGTGGTAGGCTACAGTCCGTGGGGTCACAAAGAGTTGGATACGATGGAGCGACTTTGCTTGCTTTCATATAAATGTTATATACATGATTACAGGGAAGTTATTATATATTGTAACTACAGGGAAGCCTGCCATGCTTCCATGCTGCCATGTGTCCATGGGGTCGCACAGAGTCAGACGCGACCCGGCAACCGAACGACAAAGCAACTCCTGTCGTATTAGCTGTTATCATCATCCACACTCTACCTCCGACCAGCTCTGATCTCTGGGAAACGACTCCACCTGCCCGAGCCCCAGTTTCCTGCAGGTCTGGCTAGGAGATCCTGCAGCAGGGGGTGCGGCGAGGACTCAGAGCGCGTGGGAGGCCCGCGCACAGTCAGTGCTCCCGAGCCCCCAGGGACAGCCAGGTCCCCGGGCCCAGCTCGGCGCCAGAAGCCACTCGCCTGCGCTCGAGCTCCCGGCGCGCCCGCGTGCAGTCCTGAGCCGCGTCCTCCCGCTCTTCCTCCAGCTGGTCCCGCTGGCGCCGCAGCTCCTCCTGGGCCACCTGCAGCTTCTCCCGCTCCTGTCGCAGCTCCTCGGCCTGCTGCTTGGCCGCATGCAGGCTGTGGGCCAGGCTGTCCTTCTCCCTGCAGGACGAGAGGAGGGGCCGCTGAAGGGGCTGCCAGGGCCCCTTCCATGACGGAGGATGGCCACGCTACTGTGCTAGCCAGGAACCACAGACTGCCGTCTTCCAAGGCCCGGGCCTCCAGGAAGCCTTCCTGCCCCTGCATGTGGCCCACTCATCTCCTCCACGTCTCCCTGGAGCCGACTCTTTCCAGCAAAGAGAATCCAGACATCCTTCTTCCCCATCCAGCCCACTGGGAGGCCCAGAGAAATGGGTGGAAGCCTCGCCACCGGGTGAAGAGGCCAGGCCAGGCTTGAGACATGTGGGCACTGTTGCCGCCAGGTCTGCTGGCCCACCTAGCCCTGGAAGGCCCCCTTACAGCACCCCATGCCCTTCAGTTCTGGGAGGCCCAACAGACTGGGCGTGTCCAGATCCCAAGGTCTGCTGCCCAGGCCAGCAGCACGTGGCAACCAGGGCAAGGGCAAGGGAGGGAAGAGCCTCCTTCCAAGACTGGAGTTTCTGGTTTAGGGCTGACGGCTGTCATATCCTCCACTGCCAACTCCCCTTCGCTCAAAATGGCAACCCGTGAATACACTAGGTACGAAGGCTGGCAGTAGGCAGAGGAAAACATAACAACGTGAAATTAAGAAAAACAGTACAATGCAAAATGAGGCATTCACTAAGAATACTACTACAAAAAAGCACTCCTCCTTCCAAGGCGGGAAGCACTGGTTTTGCCATCAGATCGACCAGAATCCCATCTCCTACCCCAGCGACACTGCTGTGTGACCCTGGGCAAGGCTCTCAACCTCAAGACAGTAACAGCAGTGGGGTGCATGGGGTTGACAGGAAGGCTGACTGAGACTGTACATGTGAAGGACTTGGCAATGAGCCTGGCACACAGGAGGTGTACGGGGGACGCTTGCAAACTGTCAGGAAACATGATGGAAAGCAAAGCCAGGGCATTAACAGGGTCAGGATGGGTGGGGGAGGGAGGGCTATGAAGAGATTTCACCTTTTTACTTCCCTCCATTTTCAACCTTTTTATTATGTAGTTACATTAAAAAAGAAAAACAATAACAAGAACAAAAAATCAAAACCATCAGGCAGCCAAGAATGGATAATTTCTTGTCTCTGAAATCCTCAAGAAACAGAGTCTAGAATAACCCTGCCAATATAACTCTCGGGGCTGATGGAAATGTTTCCTAGTCATACGTGCACTTGATACGAAGCTAATGCAACTGCGAGACTGAATTTTTACTTTTGTAAACGTTGCCTTATATTTGAACAGACACACGTGGCCAGTTACGACCATATCAGTGCAAATCCAGCATGTGCAGGCTGACTCATCCCTGGGGCTGGGCGCCCCACCTCTGGCCTCTGGCACCTGTTCAGGAGGTCGACGGTGCTGCGCAGGCGCTGGGCTTCCCGTTGCGCGTCCTCCTGGGCCCGGGCGGCCCCATCGGCGTCGTCCCGTAGACGCTGCAGCTGCGCTTCCAGGGCACGGCGCTCACCCTCACTGTCACTAAGCTGCTTCCGCAGGGTGCCCAGCAAGTCCTGGCTGGCCTCATAGCGCCCCCGCATGTCCTGTGGCAGAATCACTGAGTCCAGGGAAGCCCTTGCTCTCCGCAGGATGTACACCAGCCTGCTCTGGGACCCAGACCGGCGTCCCTCCCTGGGCGGCAAAGTGGAGCGAAGCCCATAGGCTCAGTTTCCACTCCCCTGCAGGGTGCCCTCCCACCCTTCTGACACCTCTGCCAGGGCTCTGAACCTCCAGCTCCTGGGGCCCCAGACAACTCCTACCCAAGTCTCCCAAACACCAAGCACACTCCTTTCCGCACCCCGCATCTGACGCCCTCACCCAAGGCTGTCTTGGCAGACGTGGGCGCCTCGTCTTCCGCTCTACACCAGGACTCTAGCTCCACCCAGGCTCCGCCCCCAGAGGCTCAGGCCCCTCCCACACCAGGACTCTAGCTCCACCCAGGCTCCGCCCCCAGCAGCTCAGGCCCCTCCCACTCCAGGCTGCGCGCTCGGCCACCTCCGTCCCGACTCTCTACCCTCTCCCCGGGCTCTGGCTGCCCCTAGGGTTTCCTAGGGTGCTCAGGCCCCACCCACGGAGGCGCCAGGCCCGGCCCTGGGCTGGATCCCCAGCACAGGGTGCTCAAGCCCTGTCCCACCTGGACCTGTAGCTGGCGCTTGTGCAGAGCCGAGTGGATGAGGGCCAGCGTGGAGTCCGAGCATGCGGGGGACGGGCCTCGGCGCGGGGAGCGGCCGCGGCCGGGTGAGGGCCGCCTCGGCGGGGACGGGGTCCGGGCCCCCGAGAGCCCCCGCAGGCTGCCGTCCGAAGTGTCCGCTGTGCGCTCGGAGCCACTTAACTGGACGCCGCTGTCCGTGTCCGACAGGACAGCCTGGGGGTGGGTCAGAGAGAAGGGGAGGGGAGCTGCGCGGTTATTGGGGCGCAGCGCGGCCACTGGAGTCCTGGCATCCAGCTTCACCACAGACTCCGCAACACAGCCTAGGGCCCTCCCAACAGCAGGCTTCCTGGTCACAGCCCTCAGCCCACCGGGACGCCTTCCGTTTACTGAGAAGACACCATAGAGCCTTTCTCAGACGGGCAGGGAACAGGCAGTGCCTCCTCTCGGGACAGTTTGAGCTGAGAACAGCAGGGAGGGCGCCAGGGCACTCAACCGCTTGCAGTTCAGCTCAAAGCCACCAGGGGACGCAGTGGTCCAGGCCCGCCTGCCCTGGCCCTGCCCAGGCGCCCGCCAGTGAAGGCCTGCTTCCAACCTGGGCCATGTCCCTCAGGGTCTGCTGCAGCCCCTCTCCTTCCTCTGCCTCCAGGGCCGCCTGCTCCTGGAGCCGCAGGGATTCCTAGAGTGGCGTTGGGAAGACAAAGAAAGAGTGGTCAGGGTCTCTGCCCTAGTCAGAAACCACAGTCTCCCTACCTGGACCACCGCCCATCAGGGCGCCTGGAAGGCCATGCCCAGAGGCCAATGGCTTGGGAGACCCCACAGCAGCACCAGTGCCCTTACTGAACAGACCAGGCCCCAAGAGGTACAGTGTGTGCCCCAGGGCACACAGCCTGTTGGAAGAGAGCTGGGCGCGGAATCCAGGCCAGACCACACACAGGATGACCAACCCAGGCAGCACCCATGAGGGGTGTCCCTCTGGTGGGGAGGCAGCTGAGTTCCAACAGGAAGAGCCCTGGGCTAGCAGGGCATAGGCATGAGTTCCAGTCCTGATGCGCCAGCAACATGGCTCTAGAACTCTGGACAAGTATTTTCTCTTGGGCCTCAGCTTCCTCATCTGTATAATGGGGATCACGCTACAGAACAGCTGAGAGCATGAAATGGGATAAAGGAAGTGAACGTGCTAACCACTACGGCTGACACATACTAGGTGCTCACATTAAAGCTGGCACACACTAGGTGCTCAGTTAACCAGGGGTGACGCTGATTCTGAGTGGGCTGCCCAAGCAACCCAGCCCTCAGCCTATGTCTGGTCCCTCCCATCCCACCCCGCGTCTCACCAGGGCCTCAAGCTTCTCGCTGAGGGCTTTGTTGAGCTGGTCTTTCTCCAGATTCTGGTCCTGAAGGCGCTCCACTGTCAGGGCCAGCTCGGTCACTCTGGAGGTGGGGGAGCTACACAGGTGAATGGGAGGCCCACCCAGCTTCTCCTCCAACCCCCAGCTTCCCCAGACCTGAGGCAAGGACGCTAGTTGGCCGCCCTTGCTGTGTGACCTGGAGCATCTCCTCTCTGGGCTGCAGACTTCTCATCTCTGAATGAGAATGAGGTGCCAGGCACTTTATCTCATGGGGAATCACTCTGGGACCTGCCTAGATCTCAGGAGCAGAGTGCTGCTGGGCGCCAAGCCACCCAGTCGTGTCTGACTCTTTGCGACCCCGTGGACTGTAGCCCGCCAGGCTCCTCTGTCCATGGGATTCTCCAGGCAAGAAGACTGGAGTGGGTCGCATGCCCGCCTCCAGGAGGAGGAGGGAGCTTCGTGGTCAGGGGATCTTCCTGACCCAGCAATCGAACCCGCCTCTCTTAATCTCCTGCACTGGCAGATGGGTTCTTTACCACTGGGAGCGGAGGCTGAACTGAAAACCTGGGCAAGAGCCCTCTGAACCTGTCTTCCCCTCTGCCAAACAGAGGACCTGGGTAGACTGGCCAAGCGCACACAGGGGAAGGGACCATCGTGGGTGAACAGACACCCCTCTGCCCCAGAATCCCGGCTATATGCTCCAGCGAGGCCTGCCTCACTGCGCCTTCGAGAACCCACCTGTCACTGAGGTTGGCCTTGTCCAGGTTGCTCTGTAGCTGCAGCCGGGCCAGCTCCTGCTCCTGCAGCTCCTTGCTCCGCAGCTGCTCCTCCAGCAGGGCCTGCTTCTCCAGGGAGGCCTCGGCCCGGCTCTCGGCCAGCCGCAGGCCCACACTCAGCCCCAGGCCTGCCTCCTGGATGGCTCGCGAGGTGCGGGCTAGCTCCCCTCCCAGCTGCAGCAGGTCCCTGGTGGAGAGGACACAGAATGGGGGTCGGATAGAGGGGCAGCCTTCCAAGTGTAAATGATAACAACGGGGGCCTCCCTGGTGGCTCAGTGGTAAAGAATCCACCTGCCAATGCAGGAGACACGGGTTTGATCCCTGATCCAGGAAGATCCCACACGCCATGGAACAACTAAGCCCTGGAACCACAACTGCTGAGCCCACAAGCGGCAGCTGCGGAAGCCCGAGAGCCCGTGCTCTGCAACCAGAAAAGTCACCACATGGGAAGCCGCGCACCAGGACCAGGGAGCCGCCCCGCCCGCTGCAGGCAGAGAAAAGTCTGCGGCGGCGGTGGCCCGGCACAGCGGAAGGGCAGTGGAGGGGCCAGGTGAGCAGGGACACGTACAGTCTGCTCTATTTGCTTTTAGCAAATGTGCCTGAGTGTCTGGGTCAAAGGCGGGAGGGACTCTTCATAGTACACCCTGTGAAATTTGAATCTTGTACTTACGTGAATTATTCAAAAGCAAGATGCTAAAATGTTAAATGCTAATTTAAAATAATACATACTTTAAATATATCAAATAGGCTAAATTCTTCCCTTTCCTGAATGGACTGTACCACTGGGTATCAAATGGTAAGAAGAGGAAGTGTCTTATTGCAGAAGAGCTCCGGCTAATACACGGCACAGTGACAGAGTGAGACCGTCACGATTTTGCAATCTCTGATGAATGCGGTAAGGAGATACCCCTCGTCCAAGGTAAGGAGCAGTGCCTGTGATTTGCTGGAGCAGCCGTGAAGAGATGCCCCACGCCCAAGGTAAGAGAAACCCAAGTAAGATGGTAGGTGTTACAAGAGGGCATCAGAGGGCAGACACACTGAAACCATACTCACAGAAAACTAGTCAATCTAATCACACTAGGACCACAGCCTTGTCTAACTCAATGAAACCAAGCCATGCCCACAGGGCAACCCAAGACGGGCAGGTCATGGTGGAGAGGTCTGACAGAATGTGGTCCACTGGAGAAGGGAATGGCAAACCACTTCAGTATTCTTGCCTGGAGAACCCCATGAACAGTATGAAAAGGCAAAATGATAGGATACCTAAAAAGGAACTCCCCAGGTCGGTAGGTGCCCAATATGCTACTGGAGATCAGTGGAGAAATAACTCCAGAAAGAATGAAGGGATGGAGCCAAAGCAAAAACAATACCCAGCTGTGGATGTGACTGGTGATAGAAGCAAGGTCTGATGCTATAAAGAGCAATATTGCACAGGAATCTGGAATGTCAGGTCTATGAATCGAGGCAAACTGGAAGTGGTCAAACAGGAGATGGCAAGAGTGAACGTCGACATTCTAGGAATCAGCGAACTAAGATGGACTGGAATGGGTGAATTTAACTCAGATGACCATTATATCTACTACTGCGGGCAGGAATCCCTCAGAAGAAATGGAGTAGCCATCATCGTCAACAAAAGAGTCTGAAATGCAGTACTTGGATGCAATCTCAAAAACGACAGAATGATCTCTGTTTGTCTCCAAGGCAAACCATTCAATATCACAGTTATCCAAGTCTATGCCCCAACCAGTAATGCTGAAGAAGCTGAAGTTGAATGGTTCGATGAAGACCTACAAGACCTTTTAGAACTAACACCCAAAATAGATGTCCTTTTCATTATAGGGGACTGGAATGCAAAAGTAGGAAGTCAAGAAACACCTGGATTAACAGGCAAATTTGGCCTTGGAGTACAAAATGAAGCAGGGCAAAGACTAATAGAGTTTTGCCAAGAAAATGCACTGGTCAAAGCAAACACCCTCTTCCAACAACACAAGAGAAGACTCTACACATGGACATCACCAGATGGTCAACACTGAAATCAGACTGATTATATTCTTTGCAGCCAAAGATGGAGAAGCTCTATACAGTCAACAAAAACAAGACTGGGAGCTGACTGTGACTCAGATCATGAACTCCTTATTGCCAGATTCAGACTTAAATTGAAGAAAGTAGGGAAAACCGCTAGACCATTCAGGTATGACCTAAATCAAATCCCTTATGATTATACAGTGGAAGTGAGAAACAGATTTAAGGGTCTAGATCTGATAGATAAGAGTGCCTGATAAACTATGGAACAAGGCTTGTGACATCGTACAGGAGACAGGGATCAAGACCATCCCCATGGAAAAGAAATGCAAAAAAGCAAAATGGCTGTCTGGGGAGGCCTTACAAATAGCTGTGAAAAGAAGAGAAGTGAAAAGCAAAGGAGAAAAGGAAAGATATAAGCATCTGAATGAAGAGTTCCAGAGAACAGCAAGAAGAGATAAGAAAGCCTTCCTCAGCGATCAATGCAAAGAAATAGAGGAAAAGAACAGAATGGGAAAGACTAGAGATCTCTTCAAGAAAATTAGAGATATCAAGGGAACATTTCATGCAAAGATGGGCTCGATAAAGGACAGAAATGGTATGGACCTAACAGAAGCAGAAGATATTAAGAAGAGGTGGCAAGAATACACGGAAGAACTGTACAAAAAAGATCTTCACGACCCAGATAATCATGATGGTGTGATCACTCATCTAGAGCCAGACATCCTGGAATGTGAAGTCAAGTGGGCCTTAGGAAGCATCACTATGAACAAAGCTAGTGGAGGTGATGGAATTCCAGTGGAGCTGTTTCAAATCCTGAAAGATGATGCTGTGAAAGTGCTGCACTCAATATGCCAGCAAATTTGGAAAACTCAGCAGTGGCCACAGGACTGGAAAAGGTCAGTTTTCATTCCAATCCCAAAGAAAGGCAATGCCAAAGAATGCTCAAACTACCGCACAATTGCACTCATCTCACATGCTAGTAAAGTAATGCTCAAAATTCTCCAAGCCAGCCTTCAGCAATACGCGAACCATGAACTTCCTGATGTTCAAGCTGGTTTTAGAAAAGGCAGAGGAACCAGAGATCAAGTTGCCAATATCTGCTGGATCATCGAAAAAGCAAGAGAGTTCCAGAAAAACATCTATTTCTGCTTTATTGACTATGCCAAAGCCTTTGACTGTGTGGAACACAGTAAACTGTGGAAAATTCTGAAAGAGATAGGAATACCAGACCACCTGACCTGCCTCTCGAGAAATCTGTATGCAGGTCAGGCAGCAACAGTTAGAACTGGACATGGAACAACAGACTGGTTCCAAATAGGAAAAGGAGTACATCAAGGCTGTATATTGTCACCCTGCTTATTTAACTTCTATGCAGAGTACATCATGAGAAACGCTGGACTGGAAGAAACACAAGCTGGAATCAAGATTGCCAGGAGAAATACCAATAACCTCAGATATGCAGATGACACCACCCTTATGGCAGAAAGTGAAGAGGAACTAAAAAGCCTCTTGATGAAAGTGAAAGAGGAGAGTGAAAAAGTTGGCCTAAAGCCCAACATTCAGAAAACTAAGATCATGGCATCCGGTCCCATCACTTCATGGGAAATAGATGGGGAAACAGTGGAAACAGTGTCAGACTTTTTTGGGGGGGGCTCCAAAATCACTGCAGATGGTGACTGCAGCCATGAAATTAAAAGACGCTTACTCCTTGGAAGGAAAGTTATGACCAACCTAGATGGTATATTCAAAAGCAGAGACATTACTTTGCCTACTAAGGTCCATCTAGTCAAGGCTATGGCTTTTCCTGTGGTCGTGTATGGATGTGAGAGTTGGACTGTGAAGAAGGCTGAGCACTGAAGGATTGATGCTTTTGAACTGTGGTGTTGGAGAAGACTCTTGAGAGTCCCTTGGACTGCAAGGAGATCCAACCAGTCCATTCTGAAGGAGATCAGCCCTCGGATTTCTTTGGAAGAAATGATGCGAAAGCTGAAACTCCAGTACTTTGGCCACCTCATGCGAAGAGTTGACTCACTGGAAAAAACTCTGATGCTGGGAGGGATTGGGGGCAGGAGGAGAAGGGGACGACCGAGGATGAGATGGCTGGATGGCATCACTGACTCGATGGACGTGAGTCTGAGTGAACTCGGGAGTTGGTGATGGACAGGGGGGCCTGGCGTGCTGTGATTCATGGGGTCGCAAAGAGTCGGACACGACTGAGCGACTGAACTGAACTGAACTGAACGGAACTGAGGAGTGTCTGGGCCTTGGCGTGGAGCATCAAGGGCTGCCGACACACAGAAAGAGAGGCTCCTGATGGCAGGGCACACAGCATTATGAAGAGGTTGTGTCAAAACACAACAACCCGAACCCGAGTCTGATGAAGCCTTACAGCCAATGTCCAATTTACAAGAAATACAGGAGACAAGGGTGTTAAATGCCACCACAGAATCCAGAGTGTGGGAATCTCTGAGGGCAACTGTCCCAGTTTCTGGAACAAATAAAATATTCGACTTATAAGACCAATCAATGAATCACACCTGTGAACATATGTGGATCCTGATTCAAACAATTTTAAATGCAAAAACCAAAGCAAAATCATCTGTGATACTGATGAATCAATTGATACTGTGGATACTGAGCGAGTATGAGATATCTCACCAAAAGGTCATTACTTAATGCTTAAAGCACAAAAGGAGACAGACTGGTCTGCCTGCCTCTGGGCTCTCCCCACAGCCCCACGTGCTCGAAGAGCAAGTAGGAAGGGACTTCCCCAGCAGTCCAGCTCTTAGGGCTCCATGCTTCCAGTGCAGGGGCATAGGTTTGATCCCTGGTCGGGGAACTAAGATCCCACAAGCTGTGCGTGGCGGAGGTGGGCGGGGGCAGACACCAAGTCCCCTGCGGCAAGGGACCTGTGAGGCTCTTTTCCAACCTGACCTCCCGCTCACTTGCCTTTTGCTTCAGCCCCACTGGCTGCCACTTTCTCCCACCCCCAAGCCTTTGCTCCTGCTGTTCCCTCTCCCTGGATGGCCCTCAGCTCTGCCAGTTAAAACCCTACCTATCCTTTGGGGTCAGTGCAAATTCTGTCTTCCCTATGAAGCATTTTTCCGGCCTCCCAACCCCTTCCCTTGGGGGCTTCCCTCCTAGCTCAGTTGGTAAAGAATCCACCTGCAATGGAGGAGACCCCAGTTCAATTCCTGGGGTCGGGAAGATCCCCTGGAGAAGGGATAGGCTACACACTCCAGTATTCTTGGGCTTCCCTGGTGGCTCAGCTGGTAAAGAATCCACCTGCAATGCGGGAGAGCTGGGTTCAAGCCCTGGGTTGGGAAGACCTCTGGAGAAGGGAAAGGCTCCCCACTCCAGTATTCTGGCCTGGAGAATCCCATGGACTGTACAGTGCACGGGGTGGCAAAGAGTCGGACACGACGGAGCGACTGTTCCTTTCACAGCCCCTTGCGTCCTCTGAGCATCTGGGACGTCCTTTCTGTTCCACTTCCATGTCACTGACCTCTCGCTTCCTCAGTCCAGAGACTGCAAGGTCCTTTGTTCTTATTCTAAACCTTTTTGGCTGCACACAGCTTGCGGGATCTTGGTTCCCTGACCAGGGACTGAACCTGGACCCTCAGCAGTGAAAACAGAGAGTCCTAGCCAGGGAATCCCCTGCAGGTCGCCAGGCCCTTGGCAGGAGACAGCGAACGGTCTAGGTTAAGCTGAGTCACTTCAGTCGTGTCCGACTCTGTGTCACCCCATAGATGGCAGCCCACCAGGCTCACCGAACAGTCCAATGGGTTAAAAACAGGGGCGATAAATCCTGACTCAGCCTCCTTCCTACCGCTCTGTGATCTAACTCTCTGAGCCTCAATGTCCTCCCCTGAAAAGTGAGGACTATTACAGTTCCTACCTCACAGGAACACTGGGGATATGAAATGAAATAAAAGGTTCAAGGAGCCTAACTAGTAGCAAATACCTAGCAAATGTTTACTAGTTACTAGTAATGACTGCGCTATGCTTAGTCGCTCAGCCGTGTCTGACTCTTGCGACCCCACGGACTGCAGCCCGCCAGGCTCCTCTGTCCTTGGGGATTCTCCAGGCAAGAATACTGGAGTGGGTTGCCATGGCCGCCTCCAGGGTACTAGTAGTAACTAGGAAACAGTAAATTTAGAAAACAATAAAAAAGTTTTTAGTTTAGTAGAATATGCTTACTAAACTTGAAAAAAAAAATGTTTTACTAAAAATTATTAAAACTACAAAAAAAGTTTTTTTACTAAAAAAATGTTTTTAGTTTAGTAAAATATGACTATTTAGTCACAGACAGTTTAGTAAATACATTAAGCAAATACGACATGACTGCCCTGATCTGGTAAGAGTTAATTATCACTAGGTGCCTCTGTGTCTCCCAAGGCCGGCATACAGCAGGCGGGTCGGTTTGGACTGAAGCCCAGCTGGGCGGAGCTGAACTCGTGAAGAGCAGGGCCGCGCCTCCGCCAGCCTCACCTCTCAGTGGCCGTCTTCACCTCGCTGATCAGCCGTCGGGCCCCCACGACCTGCCTCCAGACGAGGAGCAGGCGACTGTGCTCGTGGCTGAAGTAGGCGTTGAAAGACTGGGGGACGGAGGGACGGAGTGAGGTCCCAAGGGCCGCCCCGGGGGCCGTGCGCCGTCCCCACCGCCGGCTTGCAAGGCTGGGTCCGAGCTGCCTCACTCACCAGCCCCCGCCTCCCCCTGGCCCAGGGAGCTGGGTGTCAAAGCCTACACGGGGAAGGACAGAAGATGCCGGAGACCTTGGTCTGCATCCCAGCGGCCTGCAGCACGACTGGGCGGCAGCTCAACCTCTCTTCAGGAGGACTAGAGCACCATCCATGTGCGTTAAGAGGATCAGAGGAGAAAGTGCCCACCTCTCACACAACAGGCACTAGCAAGGCTATTGTTGTGACAACTGTTTTCCTCCCTAACGGGGCTTCCCTGGCGGCTCAGATCATAAAGAATCTGCCTGCAGTGCAGGAGACCCGGGTTCCATCCTAGGGTTGGGAAGATGCCCTGGAGAAGGGCATGATGCCCCACGCCGGTGTTCTTGCTGCAGAATCAAAGGACTCAGCTGGCGCGGGGCCCCTCCCCCGCCAGCCCAGCGGGGCCCCGCGACCCCGGCCCCTCGCCCACCTCGCCCTCGCGCCTCCAGGCAGCCTCCCGCTGCTCCAGCTCCTGCCGGCTGCGCGCCCAGTCGCTGGTCACCTTGCGGATATCGTCTCGCAGGGCCTGGTTAGCCGAGCTCGCCTGGTCCAGCTGTTCCCGGAGCAGCGCGTTCACCTGGGCCAGGCTTGCGCTCCTGGGCGAGGCAGAGGAGAGCAGGTGGGTGCCTGGGCGAAGGGCGGCCGGCCCCCGCGCGCCCCCCGCGGGCCCACCTCTGCTGCTCCTCCTCCAGGCGGACGAGGGCGCTCTCCAGGTCCTGGCTGTGCCCTGCGTCCTGAGGGGTCGGGAAGCGAGGGCGTCAGAATGGGCAGGGCAGGAAGGGTCAGCCCTGCCCCCCAGCCCCCCGGCGCCCACCCGCAGCCGCAGCTGCTCCAGCTCTGTGCATCTCTCCAGCAGCTGCTGCTCCGTCTCCGAGCTCTTCTTCTTGCACTGGAGAATCTGGGGGTGGGCAGAGAGCGGGTCAGCCTCGGGGGTTGGAGTTGGGGGAGGAAAGGTGCGCGGAGGGCGGGGCGCCAGCCCGACCTTGGCCTGCAGCCGCTGCACCAGCTGCGCCTGCCGCTGCTGGCCCTCCTGGTAGGCCTGCAGCTTGCGCCGGTAGGAGGCCTGCTCCTCCTGCAGCTGCCGCCGAAGCTCCACGCTCTGCAGGGCCAGCCCCCTGGACTCCTGGGCTTCCGGCTCCCCAGACTCCCGACGCACAGCCTGCTGCAGCTGCGGGGAAGGGCCCCGGGTGAGAGTCCTGTGCCTCCCCAGAAAGCAGGCTCAGGCCTCTGTAGGGGGCGCCAGGCTGGACCCCAACCCACGATGCCTTGCAGGCAAGCCCAGGACGGAGAGCACGTGTGCACAGCCAAGCATAAACACATACGAGGCAAGCAGGGACACACAGACAGGGTGTGCAGGGACACACAGACAGGGTGTGCAGGGACACACAGGGTGTGCAGGGACACACAGGGTGTGCAGGGACGCGTGCAGGTGGGCCCACACACGTGTGCACACAAAACACAAAGATGCCCCTGGGGCAAACCTTGAGGCCCGGGCATGCTCCAAAGCACCCAGTGCCCTGTGTGGCCAACTATGAGATCCGTGCCATGCCACCCGAACCCAGGAAACCTGGAGTTCGCTCCCCACTGTACCTTAGGACCGTGAGCATGCTGTCTTAGAAGAGCGTGCTCGTGGATTAACAGCACGAGCACATGTAAAACGCTCAGAGGCGTCAACACGCGTGCACAGGTGTGAGCTCAGGGACGCCACACGCACAGCGCACAGGTCGTCTCAGACACCCCAGACGGGCACCGGCGGACTCACCTGGCTCCCACTCCCCACACACAGCGCTCAGGCTTCTGAGAGGCGAGCACAAGCGTTCTGGCACGTGGTGGGGCTATTCACAAGCCCAGCCCAGCCTGGCCCCCAGCTCTGCGCTCCCCCGCACTGGGGGGACCTCCACCCCACCCTGGCCCCCATGCCCAGGCAGCCTGTAGCCCCTTCATCACCCTACCACAGCCTGCTGCAGCTGCGGGGAAGGGCCCCGGGTGAGAGTCCTGCGCCTCCCCAGAAGGCAGGCTCAGGCCTCTGTAGGGGGTGCCAGGCTGGACCCCGACCCACGATGCCTTGCAGGCCCAGGTGGTCCCAGGCTCTGATGGCCTCCACTAGCCCAAACCCCCTCACTCCTCCAGGTACCTGCTGGTCCCAGGGGGCCCCTAGCCTCCCCCAGAAGTGTAGAAGGGAGGGAGGAGGCAGCCGAAGATGTCAGGGCTCAGAGGAGGATGGTGCCCAGAGTGGACCGACAGCAGGGCTGAGCCCAGAGCCTGGCCTGTGAGAGGTGGGGCAGGGCATCTGTTCACACACACGCCCACGTCCGGTCCCGGGGAGGCCAACGGCAAGGACGACAACCGTCACCCACGCGGACCAGGGGCCCAGGCCAGGCTGGCCCTCCAGGCCGGGGTTAAGCAGTGCGCCAGGAGAGGCTCAGGGAGCCACCAAGCTGAGAACCACCTCACCTCCATCCCCACCCCGGGGACAGCACTGGGACAGGGTGACTGTGCCCATGGAGGCTGTGTGGCAGCTGCAGCTCATGTTGGGGGAACCTGGTCTGAGGGTGCGGGAGCAGGCGATACGCAGGGGGTCCCTCTCCCTGGAGGGCAGGCAGCAAGCCTGAGGCCAGTATCTGCGTGGAGTCCACCCAAGTTAGGTGAAGGGCAGAGTCTGTGCTGGCCGCGGCACTGGGATGCTGCGTGTGTCAACCATCGCAGGTGCTTCCTGGATGTCGGGGGGGGTGTGTTTTGTCGTTTGTCTCCATGTGTGACCCTGTGTGTCTGTGTCTGGGCCTTCATGGGGACCTGGGTGAGCTGGCATCTGTGGTCTAAGGCATACGCTGTGGTGAAGCAGATGGGTACGTCTGCGTGTGTGCCTACGTGTCCATGCATTTGTACGCCTATGTGCACAGCTGTACGAGGGGGGGTCTGCGTGCATCTGTGCACACCTGTGTCTGGCAATAGGTATCCAGCCAGCATTGGGCTGTCTGCAATGTGGGCACACACGCCATGGTGTGTGGCTATGCGTGCGGGTGGGACGGTGTGGTGTCTGGTGCAGCTTCTGTGGATCTGAGTGCATCCTCTTGGTGGGTCGTTGGTGTGTGTATATAGAAGGGCACCCACCTATCAATGCAGGAGACATAAGAGACCTGGGTTCGATCCCTGGGTTGGAAAGATCCCCTGGAGGAGGGCATGGTAACCCCCTCCAGTATTCTTGCCTGGAGAATCCATGGACAGAGGAGCCTGGTGGCCTAGGGTCCACAGGGTCACCAAGTGTCAGACACGACTGAAGGGACTTGCACACATGCACTCGTGCACATACAAAGGGTCTGGCGGTGGCCGTGGTGTGTCTCACACAGCTGCGTGAACCAGGCGCTGTCCGTCTCTCGGGTTTAGAGAGGTCCCTGCCGCTGTGGGAACCAGGCGCTGTCCATTTTTTGGGCTTAGAGGGGTCCCTGCCGCTGTGGGAACCAGCCGCTGTCCGTGTCTCGGGTTTAGAGGGGTCCCTGCCACTGTGGGAACCAGGCGCTGTCCGTCTCTCGGGTTTACAGGGGTCCCTGAAGTTGCCAGTGCTCCGCTGCTTCCCAGGGCTCACAGCCAGACCCCTGCCCCTCTGGCCACACCCCACCCCTTTCCACAAACACTTTCAAATTCACTCATAAGTCAAAAAGGAAGCAGGCTGCTCCCAAGCCAAGGATGAAAGAAGTTTACTGTCTCCCCTAGCAACCCCCACTCCACTGCACGCCGCTCACCCGGTCCAGGTTACCATGGACACTGCGGGAGCGGGGCTGGCCCAACAACTGCTCCTCAGGGATGGGAGAGCGGGGGCCTCACAGGGACCCGAGGTCCCCTCTCTGACCCAGGGGGGTCACCGCCTCAGCCTCCCCACACGCAGCCTCTGGACACAGATCATGACCTCAGCTCCACCCCGCTCCTTGAGGTGCTAGGAGTTTAAGGGTCCGAACAACCTCAAGCCAGGCCACATGCACCACTGTGGCTACAGGCCCCACTGCCCGAGGCCCAGGGCCACACGCGCAGCCGAGAGGGACGATGCCCCAGGGCTGCGGTGCCCAGGCTAGGGGCTCGGCCCAGCTCTACCAGTGGCCTTGGCCCCGCGATGCCCTCCCTGGGCCTGTCTCCCCACCTCTCATGAGGCGATCTCCAGGCTCTGATGTTACCTGGGGACCCACCCCCAGGACAGGCCTCAAGGTCACCCTCATCTAACCAGGGGGCCCCACGCACACCATCACACACAGGGGACAGTCTCACGCCAGGCTCCCTCTGCACGCCGTCCCAGCCTCACGCCAGGCTCCCTCTGCACGCTATCCCAGCCTCATGCCAGGCTCCCTCTGCACGCTATCCCAGCCTCCCCAGCCACAGGAGGGAACTTCCTAGACTAACACAGCCCCCCAGCAGCGTCCTCGCAGGAAAGGGAGCGGCCCCCTCCACCTCTTCTTCCCTTCCCTTCCCAGCCGGGGGGGGCTATGCTGGCCCCACTGTTGGTTAGAAGCTGGCATTTAAGAGGCAGCCCCCCCCCCCGGGCCTGACACTGTGCCAGGGGCCCCAAGATGACTGGCCTCAGTGGGAGGGGCTGGCTCAGGCACCACAAACAATGCGCATTAGCCCAGCCTGCCCCCCATACTCCCTGCAAACCCTGGGAAAACGAGCCCTGCGCTGTGCCCAGTGCTGGGGTCCGCTTTAGACCCCCCGCCCTGCTTCTCTGCAAGTCCCAACAAGGTGAGGGCTTATCCCAGCGGGCGGATGCCAGGACACAGGCACAGCCCACACCAACAGGGAGACACAGATCGCTCCTCCCACCGCCGGGTAACAAGGCCTCGTGTAGACGGGCCCAGCTCAGTGAGTCCTGGGCAACCCTGGCTCTGCCAGTCCTGCTCAGGGGACCCTGGGCCAGCGTCAACCTGCAGGCTTCAGCTTGTCGCTTGCAGTATTAGGGGGTCGTATCTGAGGTCCTTCCAATTTTCCCAGGACCAGCTGCCCCCTGGGACTCCCAGCCCAGTGGCCTCTTCCCATCCCCAGGAAACAAAG
Source organism: Capra hircus (assembly GCF_001704415.2). Classification (NCBI taxonomy): domain Eukaryota; kingdom Metazoa; phylum Chordata; class Mammalia; order Artiodactyla; family Bovidae; genus Capra; species Capra hircus. The sequence goes on along the minus strand of NC_030809.1, from coordinate 514,563 downwards.
CCACAACGCAGAGCCCTGGGCTGCGTGACTCCGAGCACAGCGCTTTCCCGCTCTGAGCCTCAGTGAGCTCCTCCATTACACGAGCGTCGCAACGGTCCCAACCTCTGCATTTCAAACGTCAAGCTCCCAGCACACATGTGGCACACAGCAGGGGCTCAAGAGCCCACAGACACTATTGCGTGCTACTCCATTACCCGCCCCCACAGGCACACACACTTCCTCCCGCATGCAGCGCTCTCACCAGCTTGCAGCCACCACCACCTCCCCAGGGCCGCCTGCCTGGAGCCTGGCGACCTGAAGGAGACGCCGCACTGAGAACGACCAGCGCCCAGCACACAGACCTCCTGCCCCGCCCCGCGGCACAGGCCCCCGACACAAACCCTGTCTGGACTTGGGTGCAGGCCCGGCTACCCTGTCCTTCCTTGGCGGGGCCTCATCTGGGAGAGCGGGCCAGGTCTGTGCACACCCCGGCCCAGGTACACAGGGGTACAAGAGATGCCCAGAGACTGCGGCGGGGGACTCTCGGGGGTCTTGTTCTCCATGCCCCACCCCCAGGACAGCCGGGGATGAAACACCCAGGCTCCCGGCACTTCATCCCCTCGTCCCATCGGTTCCGCAGCTCCGTGTCGTCACTGTCCCCACTGTAGACAGCAGGCGTGTCGAGCGGAGAGACGTGTTCCAGGCCACTCGAGTGGGCAGAGTCGCAACCTGAACACAGGCCGCCTGGCTCTGGGGCCCACCTCTCCTCCCAGGCACGCTGCCCAGGGTGCCTCCCACCCCCAAGGCTGGGGAGCCCTGTGCCCTGCGCCCCGCAGCACCCACCCTCTCACTGGCCGCGCTGTACTTGATGGCTAGCTCGTCGCGCTCCGCCCGGCTCTGGGCCAGCAGGTCCTCCACGCGGGACAGCTCCTGCTGCAGCAGCTGGTTCTCCTCCTGCAGCGACAGCATGGAAGCCATCTCGGGGGCCGGGCCTGCAGGACAGTGGGCACATGACTGGCCTCCACCTGTGTCCAGAGGGACCGCCTCCCCAAATGGGTGCCCCACCCATCCCTGGAGACAGGAAGACGGACCTCGTCCCTGAAGGGAGCTGCAGCTGAGGGGCCCTTTCCCAGACTGTCAAAGCACATAGGAAGTTGTGGCGGCCGCCCTCCAGGGGCCTGGGGGCCCATGAGCCTTCCTGCCCAGGTGGAGAACGGGCACTGCCAACCCCAGGCTGTCTACAGAGCCCTGAGCTAAGCTGAGTTGCCTTCTCCCTGTTGTCTTGGATTCACCCAGGCCACCCCTTCCCTGGGAGAGAACGCAGTGTTTGGGGTTTAGTCTTCGAAGCAGGCTTCCTGCAAGCAAGGAGGTGATGACCCGCCTTCACACAGCAGCACGTGGAACCAAGTCTAGGCAAATGACACCTCCAAGCCTCCATGTTCTCATCTGTAAAATGGGACCCTCCATCATGGGTCTGTGCCTGCCTCACAGTGAGAATTCAAGAAATGGAAGTTGCCATCGTTACCGAAGTCACGACTGTGGAGAAGAGTGTCTGGGGCGGGGTGGGGGCAGGGAGCGGTACCTGCGCTCTCAGGCTGGGAGAGGCTGCGGGTGACGATCTCCCTGATGCGAGCAGACAGGCGGGCGGGCCTCGAGTCCTGGGCCAGGCCCGACCCCAGGAGGCTCCTCTCCAGAGTCTGCGGGGAAAGTGGGAGGGTCTGCGGGGGGCCTGAGACCCAGGGCTCCCTGGCGCGGGTGGCAAAGAAACAGGGCTGCCACCCGAGACGTGGGTGCCCAGGAGGCGCTCAGGAAACCCCACGTGGAAGGACGCTTGGGAGTCAGACTCGCACGAAGCCCAACAGGACGCTACGCTCCGTGGGCCCCTGCCCTGGGAAGGAGGCCCGCGGGGGCCCGAGAAGCGAGCCAAAGGCACGGCCCACTCACAGACCCCACCCCGGGCAGGCGGGGTGCCGGGGGCTCCCGCCCAGGACGGGTGAGGACCTCAAAGTGCTAGCAGGGGTCACCCCAACCCTAAAGCCTGGAGGTGGGGACTCCCCTTCACTCGAGGGGCAGTGGACAGAGCCCCGGAACTGAGGCCCAGACCCCTCCGCCCCCACCCTGGCCGAGAGCTGCAAGCCGGGGTCCCCGGCTCACCCACGCCTGCACCCTGAGACGCGCCGCCCCTCACCCTCTCCTGCGAGGCTCCGCGCCCCTGCCCTGCACGGGGCACAGACCCGGGCCCACCTGGATAACCACCTCCAACGACTGCTCCAGCCCCAAGCTCATGGGGGGCGGCCGTGGGCACCCTCTGCAGGCCTCTGCCAGGGCCCGGGAGACCCACCCAGACTCCCCAACAGCCAGACCGCCGGCTGAGCGCCGGGCAGATTAGGCTTAAATCCGGCGGGCCCCACGTGATCACGGGGTGGGCGGGGCCGGGGAGGGGAAAGGAGGGTGGGGGAGGGGAGCCTGGTGGAGGAGGACAGAGGAGGAGGAGGACAGAGGAGGAGGAGGAGGCGGCGTGAAGGGGCGCGAGGAGGAGGGAGGGCAAGGGGAGGAGCGGGAAACGGAGGGAAGGGTGGGGAGGGGGAGGACGTGGAGGTGAAGACCCTCCCCAACACACACACACACACACACACACACACACACACACCCCCACACCCAGGCTGCGGGAAAGGCCAGTCTTCAGGATCATCTTTGCTGACCCAGAAAAGGGGTCACACGCTTCGCTGAAGATGTGTTTACAAGGCGCTCGGACGACTTCACACATCTGGAGCGGGCTGCGGAACTGCCCGGAGCAGGCACGGAACCGAATCCCCCTTCCCCAACTCCCGCCGCGCCTCCCTCCCAGGCCGCGTCCCAGGGGAAGCAGTTCTGCCTCTCTGAGACCGTGTCCCTGCACAAGGTGCGAACATTGACACCCGGCTCAGGGCGTCATCTGGGGGCAAAGGGCGTGTGACTGAGCGCCGGGCTTGGAGGGAACGTGTGAGCCATACTGGTTTCGTTCCTCTGAATATCCAGCCCGCCCGGTCGCTGTACCCGGACCCTGGGGCTCCGAGCTCCACCCCCAGCCTCCACTGCTCCCGCCCTGGGGCAGGGAGGCTGTGCGGCGCAGGGGGCAGGCCGTCAGCTCCGGAGTCGGGGCCACAGCGGAGTCCCGCTCTGCCACCTGTCGGCAGTGTGACCCACGAGTTACCGCGGCTCAGTATTCCCGTGAAACGGACAGAGTCACCGTGAGGATTAAAGGGGTTGAACCGAGTCGCGAGCAGTCAGAGCAAGGCGGCTGCTGTTCCCACGGTCCCTGGCAACTCCCATCTGGGCTCCTGCTACCTCTTGACCCCCGGCCTCCGGGTGCTCTCTGCTCTAACACTGTCACATTCTTGCGACCACTTTGAATCCTCACCTCAGGCACAGAGAGCTGGGGGCTCTCACCTATTCCAAACTGCAGCTGCTGCAGGGAAGGGGAAGCAGCCCTAAACTCTTTCCACTTAAGCTAGGCAGCCTCCCAGAGGGCCTGAGGGCAAGGCAGGGGCATTTGCACTCCAAGGCTCTACCAACCGTGTCTAGGTCAGGCCCAGGAATGCAGCAGGTGCGTATAAACGCACAGCAGTCCAAGCTGAGCCTGAAACCCTTGCCCCCAACCAGGGAATCTGCTCTGGAAATGGAAAATCAGGAATGGAAAACCAGGAGCCAGCACACAGGCCAAAAAAATAAGTGCCTCGATGTTGCCACGACAACCAAGGCCGGATTCAGGCAAAGCTAAACTCAGGCAGGGAGAAGAACCTGGGGCTCCACCCTCCTGCCTCCAGACACCGCCTCCAGGAACCACCCCCCACACACAGGCTGCACCTGGGGCTCCACCCTCCCGCCTCCAGACACCGCCTCCAGAAACCACCCCCCACACACAGGCTGCACCGGGGGCTCCACCCTCCCGCCTCCAGAAACCACCCCCCACACACAGGCTGCACCGGGGGCTCCACCCTCCCGCCTCCAGGAACCACCCCCCACACACAGGCTGCACACCCACAGCCAGAGCAGAGGGGGCCACAAACACCTCCGGCCAAGCTCTGCAGCCCTGCTTGCCCAGATGGGCAGAGAGTGGGCCCAGATGCCCTTGGCGAACTGAACTAAATTATTCCCCACCCGGGGCCTAGGGGATGGCGGAAGGGAGTCAGATGCCAGAACCCTCGGCTCTGCCCACAGGGTTCTCCCCGGCAGCCCTTCTGGCTTCTATCACAGAGCCCAAGAACCCATATCTAATTCCTGTGTGTAAGTGCACTTTCTAACGTTCATAGCTTCCATCCAGCTCTCAAAATAACAACTGAATTCCTCATGGAAAGGTCTGGATCTTATAGCTTTAGCATCTGACTGCCAGGATTTGGCTGTGCCTCCCCATAGCTGTGTGACCCCGGGCCAATGACTTTGCCTCGGTTTCTTTATCTGTAAAATGGGATAATAACAGTGCCTGCTTTTACCATGAGGTTTAAATAAGATGATCCATGCTTAGCTGTGTACTGGGATATGGTGGGACAGGAACTGCTATATGTTCACCAAAAAACATTTCCAGTTCTTCTATGGGAAATGGCTAGAAGTTATTTCCCAGACTCCTTTGCAGTCAGATATGGCCATGTGATCTAGTTCTCACTAGCAGAATTATTGATGCTTTTGAACTGTGGTGTTGGAGAAGACTGTTGAGAGTCCCTTGGACTGCAAGGAGATCCAACCAGTCCATTCTGAAGGAGATCATTCCTGGGTATTCATTGGAAAGACTGATGCTGAAGCTGAAACTCCAATCCTTTGGCCACCTGATGGGAAGAAATGACTCACTGGAAAAGACCCTGATGGTGAAAGACTGAAGGCAGGAGGAGAAGGGGACAATAGAGGATGAGATGGTTGGATGGCATCACCGACTCGGACATGAGTCTGAGCAAGCTCCGGGAGACAGTGAAGGCAGGGGAGCTTGGTGTGCTGCAGCCCCTGGGGTCGCGAAGAGTCGGACGCAACTGAGCGCCTGCACAACAGCAGAATTAAGACAGAACTAAAGCATGCCACTCAGACCTGCCCCACAGAAACCTCCCACGAGGACGTCTCGCCTTCCCTGTCCCCCAGCTGGAAGGAAATAACGCGGAGCTCCTAGAGAATGCTAGAGCCACAAGCTGGAAGGGCTCTGGGTCTGTGGGTCACCATGTAGAAAGCCACCTAACAGGACTTCTCATGAATGAGAAATGAACTTCTTTTGTGCTAAGTCACTGAGATTCCAGGATTTCACTATCACATCAGCTGTGCTGTGCTTAGTTGCTTAGTCGTGTCCGACTCTGCGAACCCATGGACTGTGGCCAGCCAGGCTCCTCTGTCCATGGGATTCTCCAGGCAAGAACACTGGAGTGGGTTGCCATGCCCTCCTCCAGGGATTCCTTCCCAGGGATCGAACCGGGGTCTCCCACGTTGCAGGTGGATTCTTTACTGTCTGATCCACCATGGAAGCCCAGGAATACTGGAGTGGGTAGCCTATTTCTTCTCCACAGGATCTTCCCGACCCAGGAATTGAACCAGGGCCTCCTGCGTTGTAGGTGGATTCTCTTACCAGCTGAGCTACCAGGGAAGCCCATCGCATCCGCCAGAATTACCTTAATGACTCCCCACTGTTACGTAGTTAATACCACTGGTCTTTGTTTTGGTTGTTTGTTCTGTGGTTGCGAGCATGACGGATCTCAGTTCACCCACCAGGGATGGAACGCCTGCCCCCTGCAGTTGAAATGCAGAGTCCCAACCACTGGACCGTCAGGGAAGTCCTTCGGGTTGGCTATTGTTAGTGCTATCATCACCAGTACAGCGCCCAGTCTAGAACCCTGCCTGGTGCACTGTAGCCCCTCAGCCACTGTTGGGTGAATAAACACAGAAAAGACACCCTTTGCACTCATTCCCTCCCCACTCTTGCTTAGCCCTCTGCCCGCCCTGCAAAGCTGCCGTTTGCCATGTCCAGCTGCAGGCACTAGCCAAAAAGTCCCCCAAAGGCTACTCATGAATCTCAAATGTACCAGCTGCTCTTACCCATTATCCTTTCTTTATTCTCCACTTGCTGACTAGAAATTATAATAAAAATACTGAAGCTACCATGAGCCACACGCTGTGCCCCAAATTCTGCACCTCTACCTTATCTGTTTAACCCTTTCTGACAGCCCCGGATGCTGCTACTGTTGTACCCATTTTACAGATGATAACAATAAGCCTGGGTGGAGTTAAATGATTTGCTCAGAAACACTACTTTAGGAACAATCCCAGGTGTTCTCCTTATTTATTGCAAGTAATAACACTTTCCTTTCCTCTCCCCCCACCCAAAAAAATTATTTGCTCAAAGTCATCCAGTCATGGATGAGTTACAAGCTGGAATCAAGATTGCTGACAGAAATATCAACAACCTCAGATATGCAGATGATACCATTCCAACGGCAGAAAGCGAAGAGGAACTAGAGCCTCTAGATGAGGGTGAAAGAGGAGAGTGAAAAAAAAAGCTTAAAACTCACTATTTAAAAAACTAAGATCATGGCATCCAGTCCTATCACTTCACGGCAAATAGATGGGGAGAAGGTGGAAGCGGTGACAGGTTTCCTCTTCTTGGCTCTAAAATCATTGCAGACGGCGACTGCGGCCGTGAAGTTAGAAGACGACTGCTTCTTGGGAGGAAAGCTATGACCAACCTCGACAGCAGATTAAGAAGCAGAGACATTACTTTGCTGACCAAGGTCCGTCTAGTCAGGTCTTTCCAGCAGTCATGCACAGATGTGAGAGCTGAACCATAAAGAAGGCTGAGCACCAAAGAACTGATGCTTCCGAACCGTGGTGCTGGAGAAGACGCCTGAGAGTCCTTTGGATGGCAAGGAGATCAAACCAGTCCATCCTAAAGAAAATCAATGCTGAATATTCACTGGAAAGACGAATGCTGAAGCTCCAATACTTTGGCCCCCTGATGAGAACAGTCAGCTCACTGGAAAAAGACCCTGATGCTGGGAAAGACTGAGGGCAGAAGGAGGTGACAGAGGATGAGACGGTTGGATGACATCACCAATTCAATGGACATGAGTTTCAGCAAACTCCAGGAGAGGGTGAGGGACAGGGAGGCCTAGCGTGCTGCGGCCCATGGGGCTGCAAAGAGCTGGACACGACTGAGCACCTGAGCAACAGCAACAAATCCAGCCATGAAAAGCTGAAGCCACGGGAGAGGCCCACGTGTGCCTGGCTCCATAGTTTGAAACCATCACGCGACGGCTACCGTCATGTAGCGCTTCCTGTATGCCAGTCAGCACGCTAGGTTTCCGATGTGTATTCAATAAGCCACTGCCACCTCTTGCCCCGCCTGCCGAGATGGCTCCTCACGGGCGTCCCTACTTCCTCTCTTGTCCCCCACCCGTTTGTTCCCACACATCCCTCTTCTGTGCAGCACCCACTCTGGTTACCATCGTGCTCAGAATAAAATTCAAAGTCCCGCCACGCCCACAAGGCCCGCCCAATGCAGCCCCGGTCCACCTCTCCACCTCGTCTCTCGTCTCCCAAAGCGCACTCCCCCCAGCATGCTGGCCTTCCTGATTCTCACACACACCAAGCGCGCTGTGCCTCAGGGCCTTTGCACCTGTCGCCCTCTCTGTCTGGGATGCTCTCCCCTTCCTTTCGCTGCTGACTCCTGCTTCTCAACCAGTCCTCGGCCAAAAATGCCGCCTTCTGAGTGTGCGAACCCTGATCTGCCAGCCAAAAACATTTTTTTCCTGCAGGTATGCTGTTGGTCTGCTCCGAGGGCAGGAACCAAGTTGGCCTTGCTTACTGGTGTCTCTGTAGAGCTTAAGGCCCCAAATACCATTAACAGTCGTCGAGTGAGTGAAGGAATACCAGGAGACAAATGTAATACAGGAAACTAAATGAAAAAGAAAAAATAGAAAGGAAAAGAAAATTTCCCTGGGTTTGTCGGGGGTCACACAGGGCAAGTCTTGGCCTGTGTATTCTCCACAGAATGGGATCCCACAAGGACCCCGGGAACACATATCCAACACCCGCCACACCTCAGGAGCCCAAGGTTAAAAACCGGGCCATGTCCCCGACAGCAGACTCTCGGGTGGGAGGGGTATCTAGTCTCCAAGGGCTGATCCAGGGCTTGAGAGGAACATGGGAGAGGAGTAACTAAGTCAAACAAATCTCCAAGACCCAAGGTTTCTGACTCCTGAGGTCTTTCCTGACTGAGGAGCCTGCCCTGCCTGGCCTTAGCCTCTGCTCTGATCAGGCCACAGGATTTGGTTGGTAAGCACCTGCTGTGAGCTTAGCTAAGGAAAACAGGGAATCTCAGATGAGAACAGATGGTACCCGAGTGTCGCTTCCCTCCAACCGTCTCCCAATCCCCAAGACAAGTGGAGGTCCCAGAGGGAGCTGGGATGACTGGTCCCCAAGGCAGGCACCGGCTCAGAGCGCTGTCCTCTTGTGTTTGCATAAAAATCACAAGGGAGCCGGCTCACAAGGGCAACCCCAGAGATGGGGGTCTCAGGCCCCACGGTGAGAGGCCCCAGGAGGGCCCAAATCCCTGCAGGGTGTGCCATCTTTGGGAATTCAGTGGACCGCGCTGGGGCTCAGTCTCCTGATGGGCAAAAGGGAGCTTCTTGCGACTTCGTAGGCTGCACTGAAACAAAATCTCAAGCTTGGGGGGCAGGGCCGGCGCCTGGCCCACAGGAAGCGCAGGAAGGGATGCCTCATGGTGGCGGAGTTGGGACAAGTCTGTCCAGCCGCGCGCGAGGCGACGCCCGGACAGAGAGGCGTCCATCTAGAAGCCCGCGCGAGCCCCCGCCTCCCGCCCACCCTAGGCCGCGGGAATCGGGCGGGATTTGGAGCCGGGCGGCGGGCACCGTCTGCAGAGGCCGCGGGCGCTCTCCGCCAGCGGCGGGCCGGCCAGCGCGAGGGGCGGCGCGCGCCCTGAGGCCCCCGGGCCCCGGGCCCGCGGCTCCGGCCCGCCTCCGCGCGCGCCCGCCGACCCGCCTCCGCGCGCGCCCGCGACCCGCCCCACCCGCGGCCGCCGCCCGCCGCGCGCGCCCGAGCCCCTGGCCCACGGCAGGGCGCGCCGCCGGCTTCCTACCTTCGCGCGCCAACGCCGCTGCCGCGCAGGCCGAGCGGGCCGGGCCGGAGGGCGGGGTCAGGGCGGGGCCAGAGGTGGGCGGGGCAAAGGCGGGGCAATGGCGGTCCGGGGCGGGGTCGAGAGGGGCTGGCGCCCGACCCGCCCGCGTCCTCGCGTCGTCCCGCGTCGGGGGCGCGCCCTGGGCCCGGGGAGGGGCTGGTCGCGGGAAGCGTGAGGCGGGCTCTGGCCCGGGAGCCACACTGGACAGAGGGCTTTTCCCACAGGATTGCATTTACTGCTCCGGACAGTAATAATCCTCAAACAGGGATTATTAGCTCCTTATGCCAAAACGGGAAATTGAAGACTAAGCCAGTTGCTCAGGGCCTGGAAGCTGCAAGATGGTACAGTCGACTTGGAACCGAGACCCAGCGGCAGTCCGGGGTTCTGTGTCCCCTGCTTTTTGGTCACTAAGCCGTGTCTGACCCTTTGTGACCCCATGACTATAGCCCACCAGGCTCCTCTGTCCTTGGGATTCTCCAGGCAAGAATACAGGAGTGAGTTGCCATACCTTCCTCCAGGGGATCTTCCCGACCCTGGGATCAAACCCTCACCTCCTGCATTGGCTGGAAGATTCTTTACCTCTGTGCCACTGGGAAGCCCTTGTGCCCCCTGACCCTGCCTGCAAGGCCTTAAACTCCTGAAGTCTGGCCTTGACCCATCGCCCAGCCAGACTGAGGAGGCATCAGTCCCTTGACCTGCGGGGAGAATGTCTTTGTCTTCCTGATTGCCCTGCAGTCTGGGATGAGGCACTCTGGCCTCAGCTTGTTCACGGGTAAAATGGCAGAAGCCCACGAACTGCCCTTCCGTCTCAGAAGCTCTGGTGCCTTCTCCACACGGAATGGGGATGAGACCACAGAGGAAAGCAGGCTTTTGAAACTAAACAGCGATGTGTCCTGTCTGTTCTAAAGTAGGTTAGATGTCCATCCTCTCAGTGGGCCTCAACTTCCCTGCATTCTTGAGGGCACTGGATCCATTTCAAAAGGGGGAGGCAGGCAGGTCTGAATCTCTAGGGTGGAGGAAGGACCGTTTTGTCTGAAAAAGCATGTTTGATTTTGTGATTTTACATTTGGAAAAAAGTAAATTCCCACAAAGAAGAGCAGCAGACCTACAGCTGGCGCTCTGTTTCTCCACCGGCAAGAGGGGCTGGATGGTGATGGTGCTCCGTCATGTGCAGCCCTCTGCGGCCCCGTGGACTGTAGCCCCAGGCTCCTCTGTCCGTGGGATTTCCCAGGCAAGAGCACTACAGTGGGTAGCCATTTCCTCCTCTAGGGGATTTTCCTGACCCAGGGATCAAACCCTCATCTCCTGCTCAGCAGGTGGATTCTTTACCACTGTGCTACCTGGGAAGCTCCCCGAACGGTAGTTTTGTCTTTGTCAGAGCCTGGGTTTTGCACCTGAGAAACTACGCTAGGGGCTGCCAATGTGTCCTTCGGGCTCTGATACCTGGGGATGATGCAGGCAAGGCTGCGACCTGGGCCAGGCCTGAGAGCTGTGGTCCAAGATTTGGGTCAATCCCTGGGGTCTGGGATGAGGAGGGCTGTGAGGTTTGCAGAAGGGCACAGATTCCCTGTGGTGTCCCTGGCCCAGCCTGAGGAGGGCTGACCGACCTCTGCCAGAAAGCAGATGGGCCCCCAGCTTCCCCAGCGTGGCTCAGGTCTGTGTCAACCTGTCCAGAATCTCCAGATTTGCTGAATCCCTACCCAGGCCTGGCTCCTTCATGGATCACAGCCTTGTCGTGACAAACCTAGACAGCATACTAAAAAGCAGAGGTACACTTTAATGACAAAGGTCCATATAGTCTATAGACTGTGGTTTTCCCAGTAGTCGTGTACAGATGTGAGAGCTGGACCATAAAGAAGGCTGGGTATTGAAGGATTGATGCTTTTGAACTGTGGTGTTGGAGAAGACTCTTGAGAGTCCTTTGGACTGCAAGGAGAACAAACCAGTCAACCCTAAAGGAAATCAACCCTGAATATTCATTGGAAGGTCTGATGCTGAAGCTGAATCTCCAATACTTTGGCTACCTGGTGTGAATAGCCGACTCACTGGAAAAGATCCTGATGATGGGAAGGATTGAAGGCAAAAGGAGAAGGGTGTAGCAGAGATTGAGATGGTTGGATGGCATCACTGACTCAATGGACAGGAATTTGAGCAAGCTCTTGGAGACAATGAAGGACAGGGGAGCCTGACGTGCTGCAGTCCATGGAGTCGCAAAGAGCCAGACATGACTGAGCAACTGAACCCAGGTGCTGACAGGCTCGTGGCCTTCCCAGCCCACTTCTGGTCCTGCCTGTCCCTACAGAGCCCTCACTTCCAGAATGTTGCTCACAGCGTTGAGGTCTGCGCTCCGAGCCTGCTCTGAGCTCCAGGGTCTGTGCCCCCCCTTCTTGCCCGTCCCCCCAGTGGACCTGTCCAGGCCCATCTGCACCAGGTCTCCCTCAGGGCTGCCAGCGCCCACACCTCGCAGGCAGCCCACACTGCCTTCCACACTGCTGGCTGTTAACCTCTCATTTTCTCGTTCCATCCTCCGTCCCCTTTGAATTCTTCTGTGAAGGGGAATTGTAGGCTACAGGTTCTAGGGTTATGTCAGCTTTACAGGTAAGGAGACCGAGACGTCGCAAAGGTGCGGTGGCTTGCCCGAGGGCACACAGCGCGAAGTCCAGTGGGTCTCACCCCATGTTCTTTCCTCTCCACCACGGCACTGCCTCCGGAGGTTTTGGGAGGGACAGCAAACACAGCTCCTCTGCTGGACCTTCTCACCCCGGGGGAGCCCACTGCAGGGAAGCACACACTGGCATCAGCCCTCCCCCGCAGGCTGCACGCCCGCTGCCGTGCTGACCCGGGGCTCTGTTCAGCTCAGCCTGACCTGTGGGCATTTGCAAGCGCAGGGCTGCGACCTGGGTCACTGCCCCATAACCAGGTGCCACCCAGCCCTGCGCCCCAGGTCTGGCCACCAGAAGGTAGTTATGCCTGCTCCACTGTGGAGGGGTCTAAGTCTGCGGCTCCAGTAATGGAAACACGTGACTGGGACTTAGTACCCACATGCTGCTAGGGCCAAGTGCTTGCCAAACCCAGGTGCTAGGCTGGGTTGGACTCTGCACCCCATCGGCAAACCACGTTAAGCAGGAGGCTTAGAGGACGTGTGTTCTGGTTAACTGGGCCTGCTGAATACCTTACGCTTAACTGACAGGGTCTTAGAATGCCTGACTTTTTAAAAGACCCTTTTTAAGCCTTCCTTATGGCTGTGCTGGCTCTGTGCTTCTGTGCCCGCTCTCTCCGGCCGCTAGGGGCGGTAGCGTCTTTGTTCTGGTGCGCAGGCCTCCCACTGCAGCGGCTTCTGCTGTGGAGCACGGGCCTTGTTGCCCCGCAGCACGTGGACTCCTCCCGGACCAGATACCCAACCCGTGCCCTGCAGTGGCAGCATGGGCCTCACCGCTGGACTGCTGGGGCAGTTCCTGAGGCACATTTTACATTAAGGGCACAGACCAGTGCCTTGCAGACGTAAGCAATAGCTGTTGTCACAGAAAGGGAAAGTGAGGCCCCAAGGAGCAGGTTAAGTGACCTACCAAGGCCATCCTGCCATCAAGTGTGTCCAGACCCTTCTTTTCCTCTGACTCCCATTCGATGCCCTTCAGTCACCTTTTGTATTAGTTATCTATTGCTGCCTAATGATACCACTGCAAACTTGGCAGCTTCAGACACATTTACTCACTCGGTTTCAGGGTTCGGGGGTCTGGGCACAGTTTGGCTGGGTCTCTGCAAGGCTGCTAAGGCTGGGGCTCATCTGAGGATCAACCGGGGAAGGGTCTGCTCCCCGGCTCAGGTGACTCTGGCAGCGTCCAGGTCCTTGTAGACCGCTGACCTGAGTGCTTCAGCTTCTTGTTGGCTGTCAGAGAGGCCGATTTTCCCACCTCGACGCTGTGGCCCTGGGACTAGGGCAAGTCACGCGACGTGGCAGTCGGCTTCTTTAAAGCCAGTGAGACAGAAGTTGCGATCTTATAGAATCATGAAGATATCTTGTAGTCTCAAAACCCTCAAACCCAATACCTACCTCCTATCCCCAACCCCAGCGTTTGGAAGCTCCAGTCAGGGATCTAAGTGAGGCAATGCATGGCTCAGCACTGAGGGCTGTCCTGGGGACCCCGGTCCCACAGCTGGGATTTGAGCTGCTGATGCACCAGACTGTCCCCTGCCCTACAGATCCCTCCAGGTGCTTTCCAGGTTGTTTTTCTGACTGCGGTTTCTTCAGCAGCACCATTGTGAGTAACAGTTCTGGATGCACTACCTGAGTCTCAGCATGGGCACCTGCTAGTGGTTTAGATGCCTCGTCCGAGTGACACCTGGCTTAAGGAGGCCGTGGCACACATTTTTACCATGAAGACAGTCTAGATCAAAGCCCAGGTCTGTCTCCAAGACCCAAGGGCTCACCTTCAACGGCACATGGCTCCTGTCAAGGGCCTCCTCTAACGCTAAGCTGCTTCTTTCCTAGCCTCGCAGCAGCAGCAGCAGCAGCAAGGCACTTAGAGAAGACAGGGAGTAACAGCAAACAGACAAAAAAGTCGACTGCTCCTGAGAATCCCTTGATGCAATTTCCTTTTCCTTACTTAAAGGGCAAGAGGATGCTCAAGTCCAGTTTTCTTTGTTCTTTGCTGTTGTCCAGTTGCTCAGTTGTGTCAGCCTCTTTGTGACCCATGGACGGCAGCACACCTGGCTTCCCTGTCCTCCACCATCTCCTGGAGTTCACTCAAACTCACGTTCACCATCCAACTAACTTCTCCTCCTCTGTCATCCCTCACGCTGCTTACCAGTCAGAGGGGCCATTTCTACAAGCAACGGTGGAAGCACATCTCTGTTACAGAGCCCACAGGCACGTAAACGCCACGGCCTTTATCTTGCTTTTAGGTCTCTGCCTGGACACCCTTACTGTTTAGGGACCTGCTTCCATGTGGAGGTCTTGGCAGGAGGCAGGGCTTGCCCCCCACATTAGAGGGCAAGAAGCCCAGAACGTCCCAGAAGGGCAGAAAGGCTGGACTCTGTAACCAGAGACATTACTGGTTGCCTTAGGGCAACAGGGCCAAATCCCCCCATTCTGGCCAACCTGTTGCTGTGGCCCCAGTCTTAAGTCTGGACGTGGGTTCAGTGGTAAAAGGCGGTGTGTGTCCTGCAGAGGCATCCTGGAGGAGTTAGCAGCCATGGTGCCAAAAACACTTCCATCTCTGACATACACTGACAGAGTAGAAATATTTATTTTTATCTTAGAAATCTGGTCCCACCAAAAGGCCAACACTTTTTTTCAGTTCATCATCTAGACCTTTCAAAAAAGAACGCTTTCAATTAAAGAGGTAATGGATGTCAACAAAAGCGATTTTAGAGGTGTGCTCAGATAAAATTATTTCCTATAAACCAGGAACACAGGCAAACCTAGACTTCCAGCTGCTTCAGACTCCTCCTGTCACGTACAGTCCCCGAAGGAGAGAAGGAAGGAAGGAAGGAACTGTCTGCAGACAAGGCACTTCAGGAAACACCCGGGAGAGAGCCCAAGTCCGCCAGGAACCACGCAGTGAGCCTGGGAGCCCACACGGCTGCCCGCGACGGCAGGGCCAAAGCCCTCACCTCCATGAGAACAGCAGCCACTCTGGCCCAGATGCAGGCCTAGCTGCCGCCAGCACCTGCCTCAGCCCCGCCCTGCCCACCAGGCCTTGCACACACGGAAACCAGGCCACGAGGTTGAGATGAACACTGCTCCTGAAGCTCAGAGCCGCTCCTGCAGCTGACAGTGAGGAATACTTTCAGAGGCTCCTGCGGGGGCAGGCTGCCAGGGCATGCTTTTACAAAGACCGTGAGTTAGTGCAGATCAGCATGTCAGCAAAGCAAACACTAAAAGAATTTTAAAAGCTGGTTAATACTCTTGGTTTCCCTCCTGATCGTCTGTTCAGGCTGCAGCCTAAAAACCTTTCAGAAATCAGGGAGGAATCCCTCCTCCTGACGGGAATGGCTACAGCCGGCACATGTGCAGAAAGGCCCCCTCCAGACAGCGATCATGAGACACCTACGGCCTCCCCAGACGGCTGGTCTGAACCCAGGCAGCACACTCAAGCCCTTCTTTTGCTTTGGGGGCTTGTGTTTAATAAGAGTCATCACGATGGAAGAGTCTCAGAGTCTCTCTCATGTCAAGAGGACAGACGGGGATAGGCATCCAGGAACTCTTCTTCCAAGCTCTGGTTGCAAATTCGAATCCCAGGCAACAGTGTGACACGGGGCCAATGTACCACCCAACATGCCCAGTCTGTCGAGAGAGCCAAGTAAGGAGGAGGAGAGGAGACTCATGTTCCCAACAGAGGCTGGCCAGGGAGCACCGCATTCTCCTTCCTTCAGCCCCGACGAGGCGGCTCCTCTCCAGAAGTTGTATGAGGAAGAGAGTCACATCCAGGTCAGAACTGGACCCAGCCTGCACCTGGCTGAGTCTGGCTGGAGGTCGACCTGGGAAGATAGGGACGGGGTTAGATTTCAAATGTTTGGAAATACAGAGCACAAGAGATGTTAACTTCTCTCTAGGCAGAAAGAACTCCAAGAAGCCAGTCCCTGAATGTTCTAGGGCAGGGGTCAGCAGACTACAACCCAGGACTAGACCAAATCTAGTTTTCTGCCTGTTTATGTAAATAAAGTTTCACTGGTACACAGGTACATTCACTCACTCACATACTGTGGCTGTTTTGGGCTGCAAGAGTGGTGACGAGGAGCTGGGATAGAGACCAGCTAGCCTGCAGTTTAAACTCTGGCTTCCCGGTCCTTGAGAAAGTGTGTGCTGACTCCCGGCCTACAGCCCGTCCACATAACAATGCTGTGTGGTTAGCATCTTTTCACCCTGACCCCTAGCAAAGGCTCGAAATTTTAAGGAGGCAGAAAAGGCAGAGGTCCCATGAGGATGGGCCAATGCCAGAACCCTGGTGAACTCGTGGCCCAGTGTCCTGGGGTAGCTAGTGCGGAGGAGGAGATTAGAGGTACTGCTGACAAGCCAGAGTACCTGGTGAGGTGATTGAAAGGCCAGAAGGAGCTGCAGAGGTCAGCTCCCGGCCATTCAGCAGTGGAAGGCAGCAAAAAGCCTTCCCACAGAGAAGCGTGCCACCTGGAGTGGGCACACTGGGGCTCCATCCCCTCACTGGCCTCAAAGTGTCTGAACCGGTGCTCTTGCTCCCGACGTCAGAAGGCAGGCGCTGGGGCGACCCCAGGTTTGAAGAGTAACAGCCCTGGCCCCAGTCCCAGCACAGAGAACCTGATCCTCCTCACCCTGTGGATTTGGCAAAGTCTCCCCAGATGTCGGCGGTGGCAGTGGTGGCAGGCTTGGGCTGTGGCCAGGACACAGTGGCACCTCCTACAGACGTCCCCAAGTCCGACGGGAAGGAAGAAGAGAGAAGGAGATAGTGTCAGAGACCTCCCCTCTGGCTGCCTCAGTAACCTGGAAATCAGACTCATGATTTCCAAGGTGCTGAGAAAGATATGCAGAGATGTGCTTTTTGGCAACAAAACACCCACAGCCATTCACATTTCTGCTATCTTCTGACGAGCCCCTGAGGGGCTCCTGGAGACAGCGCAGAAGGCCACATACCAGGTGGAGGGGAGGGTACCAGCGGGGGCGGGTCACATGCCATCACTCTATCTGAAGGAGACCTCGCTCCAACCATTTATGCTGGAAATCTGTTTAAAATGTGCTACCTCCTGACTTCTTGGATGAAGAATGCTCATCAAAACTGCAACACTATCTTTATATAAAGTCCTCAGGCCAGTGTCTGGCTCAACTAGCTGAGAAAGTTATGTGCCAGACATGTACCAAGTCCTAGGAGCCAAATTGTTATGGGGCTGGGGAGTCTTCCAGAAGTACCAAGTGGGCGTCTGTGTGGGTGTTGTCATCGGGTGGAGGGCACGACGGGGCGGCAGGGCCTGCTTTTCCAGCCCCTCCCCCAGTGGTGCCAGCACCCCTTCCTAAGGCCCTGTGCCAGCCACCTGCCTTCCCACCAGCTACGTCTACTGTCTAATGGGCCAGAAAAGCACATAAAGCGAGGGCCCTCCACAGTTCAGCAGTTCAGCAAGTTAAACCCTCAGAGAGCCATAAAACTTGGGCTTCCCTGGTGGCTCAGATGGGAAAGAATCTGAGGTCAAGAATCTGCAGGTAAAATCCACCTGCAATGTGGGAGACCTGGGTTCTACCCTGGGTGGGGAAGATCCCCTGAAGGAGGGCATGGCAACCCACTCCAGTATTCCTGCCTGGAGAATCCCATAGACAGAGGAGCCTGGTGGGCTACAGTCCATGGGGTCACAGAGTTGGACACGACTCAGCGAATAAGCACGTAAGTATTTAATAGACATTATCTCGTCTGAACCTCACCACAGCCCCTGGGGGAAGACAGGCTAGTCTGTTTGACTTTATGCAGGTTACTTCAGCCTCAATCTCCGTATCTCTAAAATGGAGACGGTAGTGACGAATACTCTTCATAAGACTGACCGGTCTGAGGATCAAATATGTTAAACAAGTGGAGGGCTTCCAACAGGCCCAGCCAACAGTGATGCCGACGGCAATGGTGCAGTGCCACTCAGGCGAGAGCCGCCGCGCAGGGAGCGCGGACACTGCTCCAGGTGCCGCTCTGCGCGTGCGGTGTGGGCCGGCGCATTTGATCCTCACAAGAAAGCGGTGCTGCAGGCATCATCACTACTCCCTTCCTACAGACAGAAACTGAGGCACGAAGGAGCAGGCGACCTTCTGAACGTCACACAGCGGTAGCTGGACTGTGACCTCACTCAGTCTGGCCTGGGAGCATTTGGCAAGTGACCATGAATGCTGGCTAGTCTGGCACATCACATCACGCGGCCCTGGAAGCAGAGGCCTGGGGCTGCGCCTGGAGTGCCCTCAGACACTACCTGGCGTGACGCAGGGACTCCACGTTGGCACTGGACGTGCATCGGCCACAGATAGAACGCCCGAGACTGTGGCCCTCAGACCTCAGTGAGCCCCCAGCAGTGTGAAGTGTGCAGGTTCCCGCCCCCGTCCCCAGGATGCCAAGCCCAGCGGTCCTGCGACCTCACTGAGAGTGACTCCAGGGGCTGGGCAGGCGCACTCCCTGACTGCTGTTCCTGCCGTTCTCTTGGGGTGAGGGATTCCCCACAGGGCTGAGGTTTGAAGCCTGACCTCCAGGTAAGCCCTACCCTTAAAAGGGAAAGAAAGCAGGCTTCCTGTTGGGATCCTCCCCCAGCCCAATATCCTGGTCAGAGAAAGGGGTCTGGAGACAGTCAGCCAGCCCAACGAAGACGAAGAGCATCACACCGGCCGGGCAGGCAGGGTGGGGACACTGAGGGGCCAGGCTGGCCTCCCAGCACCTCCACGCTTGGCACAAGGCACTCATGTCCAGAACCCCGGGTCTCCAGAGGTGCTACTCACAGCCTGGAGCGAGCGCCAGCGCAGCTGCTGGGGGAGCTGCCTCACGGCGTCTAGCGCCCAACAGCCTCGCTGAGGAGCCTGCTTCAAACTCAATCTCCAGGTATACTTCCCACCACCTGCCGTGGAACACTCGTGTGGCCTCCATCTCCCTAACACACCAATGTTTAAAAGTCGAAGTCCTGTTCCTGCTCTTCTTCTGTCTGGAGCGCCGGCACCCCTGCCCGGGTCTCTGTCCCTCAAGGCCTGGTTCAGTGTCACCTCTTCCATGACGGCAGCTCTGCAGACCACGCGGCTGGTAGTGAGTCTGGTCCCTGCGCACTTGCTCTCTGCGCTCAGGATCCCTCTCTTCTGCTACGAGCAGACTGAGCGTCCAGTGACCACAGGCCACGTCGCCATCACTCACTCACTCAGCGAGCAGCCTCTGAGAGCCAGGAGGCCACGCGCTGATGGTTTCAGCCACGAGTGAGCTGTAGTCCCTGCCCATCAGGGCGGGACAGACACCGTGAAGCAGAAGTTGTGGGAAGAGAGAGGAAGCCTTTACCCAGTGTGGGCAGGACCAGCTTTGTGGCCCCCACCCTCCAGCTCCTCACAACGGGCACTAAGTGTGACCCATGTGGGCGAAGGAGGGAAAGCTGCGGGGCCTGCTGCCAGGGGAAAGAGGAGCCCAAGCTGTGGGGCCATCACCCTCGCACACTGACCTGAGCTGGGAGAAACTGCTGGCTGGACGACAGAGCCCCCCACAGACAAATGCTCCCCGGAGAGAGGGGCCAGGGCAGCGGTCTTTGCCCCTGGGGGTGGGGGAAGCAGGCTCAGTCCTCCCGTGCTGGTGGGCCGGGCGCGGGGCGTCCCGGCTGCGCCTTCCTTCTTCTTCATGCTCTAAAGAGAGGGGAGGAATGAGCATCGGTCAGCTCTGCTGGACCCCACTGCCATCAGAAAACTTCACAAGGTGACCCCGGGGCCCCAAAAGTCTGCATCACCAGGACGCTCAGCAGCCATCCACGCAGCACTTTCACCTTGAAAAGCTGTTTGTAAGAATCTTTAAAGCTGAACATATGACCTGATGCCCCTGCCACTCCACTCCTACATGGACCCAACAGAAACACGTACACGTGGGCACCAAAGACGCCATCTGCACACTGACAGCAGCACTCCTGTAACAGCCCCAAACTGGAGACCACCCCGACGCCCACCACCAGGCCACTGGAGTCCTTCCCATAATGCAGCCCGCTGCCACCGCGAGGATAACCCGACTACCCTCGGCAACATGGATGCCCTCACACATGCCAGGCTGAGGAGACGGAAGGAGTCACACACAGAGGAGTATGGAGGGCGCGAGTCAATCAACAAAGCGTTAAAACAACATCAGGATAGTGCTCACTCTGTCCTGCGGAAGAGAGCAGGGGAGGGGCTTCCAGAGTGCTGAGAGCCATCCTTCATCTGGGGGCTAGCTTGTGGGAGCAAACTTGTCTTTCCAACATTTATTTCCTCATCTTCAGCTGCACTGGGTCCTCACGGCTGTGCGTGGGCTTTCTCTCGGTGCTACGGCTTCTCCTCGTGCGGAGCACGGGCTCTGCAGCACAGGCTCAGCAGTTGGGTGCACAGGCTCAGCTGCTCCCCAGAATCCGGGGTCTTCCCGGACCAGCGATAGAACCCATATCCCCCGCACTGGCAGGCGGACTCTGAGCCGCGAGGCCACCAGGGAGGCCTGCACGTTTGTCTTTAAAGCCCACTGTGTCCCGCATTTATGATGTGTGTGCTTTTCTGTGTCTGTATCACACCTCAGCAAAACGCTAACAAAGACAAACAGAAACGTCAACACCGAGGCGAACCAGAAGCCAGAGCATCTCGGATATGAAGGTGGCATGGTGCCCACCTTGCCAGGAGAGCAGTCAAATGCTGAGATCCCGGACCAGAGTCAAGTGAACTGAAGTGAAAGTCACTCAGCCGTGTCTGACTGTTTTCAACCCCATGGACTGTATAGTCCACGGAATTCTCCAGGCCAGAATACTGGAGTGGGCAGCCTTTCCCCTCTCCAGGGAATCTTCCCAACCCAGGGATTGAATCCATGTCTCCCACATTGCAGGTGGATTCTTTACCAGCTGAGCCACCAGGGACGCCGGAGAATACTGGGGTGGGTAGCCTAAGCCTTCCAAGTCCTGGGTATGCGCACAGCTGTGCTGATTATTTCTAGCTCGACGACCCTGCACAAGACCCTCCAGCTCTCTAAACCTCCATTTCCTCTCCTGTAAAAGGGGAGAATGTTTAATCCGCATGAGAAGTGCCCTAAAAACACTACCTGGCAAACAGGTGATGCTCATTAAATGTTAGTTTCCTCCCAGCAAGACAGAGATTCACATCCCAACCAGTCCACTGGACATGACCTGGGTTTTCTCTTAAGAGACAGTTGGCCAACTTCAAGGGTCCCAAATCATCACCAGCAGGAAGCAGAAGAGAGGAGAAAGAGATAGTAAGTGAAGCGGAAGACTGTTATTTCAGGGTTACAAACTGTCTTCAGAAACAAATCCACTAGGTCCTCAGGTCCCCCAAATCATTCAGCTCCATCCCTACACCCAGGCAGAGGCCACATCTTGCAGTCCAGCCCAGCTCAACCTCTCCTGAGATATAGGGCCCCTCAGGACCATGACAAGGGAGCCCGGACACCACCGCCAGCAGAGCTGCCCGTGACCCCCAGTGCCCACCCGACGCTTCCCTACCAGCAGAGTGCTGCCGATCTTTTTTTCTTTTTTTAATTTGGCTGTGCCAGGTCTTAGCTGTGGTGCGAGGAATCTTTTAGTTGCAGCATGTGGGATCCAGTTCCCTGACCGGGGACTGGACTCGTGTCCCCTACCTCGGGAACGTGGAGTCTTAACTAAAGGGCCACCAGGGACGTCCCCAAAACACAACTTGGGATGAGTACGTGGTCCCCCCTGCCAACAGCCAACACAGAAACATCAGCTATGTCAGCAAGCAACTGACGTTTCTCAACTCAAGAGGCTTTGCACACGCCAAGCCCTCTGAACCGCCCTCTGACCTCTCTTCCCTTGCTCGTAGGTCGCTTCTTCCAGGAAGGCGTCTCTGGTTCCCCCTAACTCTAGGCTGCAGGACTCCCCACCCTAGTTCACGGCACTGAAGACATCCCGAGGTCACAGAACCTTCCCGCCACATAATCACATCTTGATTCCCTCACCTCAGCTCCACTCTGAGCTCTGTGATAGCAGAACCCTCTTTCTCGCCCCCAGCGCAGTACCTGGCATTGGGCTGCTGCTCAATACCCACATGGTGGACCATGAGAAGAGCGGCGGCTCTGGGCTGGGCTTGGTGCGGTGGCCAAGGCTGCCGAGCAGGGGGCAGCACTCACCGCAATGTTGAGCGTGATGGTCTGGCCCTCCTTGAAACTTAGGTCCAATCTGGGACCTTGATCTGGGCCCTGGGCTTGCTTTGCAAATTCACACTGCTGCTTCACCCACCTGAGGAAAGAAGAGGAAGGAGGAGGTGGGGGAGGGGCAAGCTGCCCTGCGTTCATGCCCTTGCTCCAGCCCCGCCTGCCAGCAGCCCAGGACGCGGCTCTGACTTCAGCCTTGCAGGGGGAACTGAGAGCAGCTTGAGAATTAGGCCTGAACTCAAGTCCTGGCTTTGACACATAAGCAGCTGCATGTCTGTCAGTCTCCTCATCAGCAAAATGGGATGACGATTCCCTATGCCTTAAAGACTATGAAAATTTCACAAGGTCATTTATATGGAGGGTCCTAACACTGGTCTCCTGGAAATCTGAGAACCTGGTCCTTTCCTCCTCAGCATGTGGCGTGAAGACTAAAACACCGTCCAGGGGCTTAAAAAGTAGATGGTGAGAGGACAGACGCCCAGCCGAGTGGAAAGCAACAAAAAGGTCCCCCACCCACCAGAGAGCAGCGCTCCAGCAGCCACGCAGAGCAGAGGCGCTAGAAGCACTCACGTGAGCAGCTGCACACTCCCCACAGCCAGAGGTGGAGGCCTCAGATGGCGGGGAAGCAGGCTTTCCTCCCCTTCTAGCTTCTAAAGGACCAGCAGGGTGTGTGCTGAGTGGCCTGGGAAACCGAGCACTGCTTATCACAGCATGGAGGAACAGGTCTGGAAAGGCCAAGGGAGCCGGGAAAAGACTCCGGCTGCTCAAGGGACTGATGGGGCAGAGACGTGACACCTCCAATTCTGGGGCAGCTGACTAGGGATCAGAGATGGGCCTCAGGAAAAGGAGACCTCAGGGTAGAGATGAGGACTTGCAGAGTGCAGAGGGGACCTGTCTTAAAGGAGAAGTGAGTTCCCCTGAGGCTCTGCCAACAGACAGATCACACACAGCCACCTGGGTATCCTAACCTGGCACATCATGCTGTCCCAGGAAAGAGGGAGGAGGCATGAGTGTGTCTCCCGGAACCACTCACTTGAAATGGTCCTGCAAGGCAACATTGAAGTCAAAGGCGTCACCTCGGTCCCCGAAGCCAATTCCAATAAATGCCCGTCGCCCTGGGGGACAACACACAATCAATTCTACTTTCCAAAGGCAGAGAAAACCCTTCTTGGAAGAGGGAGCCCCGAGTCCCGAGCTTACCGTTTCCATCTTCGATGCGGATAACGAAGTACCTGCTGGAATCCGTCACGCTCTCCACAGCTGTGCCGGGAAACTGATCCACTGGGGCCTGAGCAAAGAGCTCCCCTGAAAGCGGAAGTGAGGATGAGCCTTGAGTTCCTCACAGCCTATTTCTATCCCATGACTGGGGCCCTTGCCCTACGAGGAAGATCGGCAAACCTGACTCTGGAATTCAAGTCAAACGCATTCTGGCTAAAGGAATGTAACAGGAATATAACCGGTGAAAGATTTAAGTCAGAGGTGGCTTACAGGTCAGATTCAGTTCTCAGTTTAGTATTTTCAATTTAACTACCCAACACTTCAAAATCAAATTACATGTAAAATAACCCAGATTTCTGGCTTCTCTTAAAATCAAAAGCTCTAGCAACACTGGGCTTCCACTTCCACGTGAGAATGATGGGCTGGAGCTGGTCACCGTTCTGTGTCTCACCCATTCACACCCACTGCCTGTACCGAGGGCCCTGGTTCACAGAGATCACACCTTCCGCATCAGTCTAGTACCTGAGGCAGGACTCGAGGGACAGGTGAACCCAGTGAAGAGGGGAGGTTTCTGCACTCTCAGAAGGACCTGAAGCAGGCTGATTTAATCTAATCGCAGGCCAAAAGAGTGACTGCTTTTAAAAACAGCTCTTCCTTGGAGGAGGAAATGGCAACCCACTCCAGTCTTCTTGCCTGGAAAATTCCACGGACAGAAGAGCCTGCAAGCTACAGTCCATGGGGTGGCATGACGGAGGGGGTTAGAGGGAGATGGATTGGTAGCAATAAACATGCAGAACTAAAAATACAACAAAAAACAGCTCTTGTAAAACGCATCCCCTTATCAACTATGGCTCTCTAGGATGTAGTGCAACACACACCTTCTGTGCGCATTTACAACTGGTGGTGTTTTCGAGTGTGCCGATCTCTGTTGATGAGTCGGGTATTGGCCAGTCTCTACTAAATGCTATGGTTCAGAGGTGACTGTGCGACCAAGGCTGAACGGACGCCAAATCTATGGGCCAAGTCTGTAGCTTCTTGCTAACCCCTCTGCGCTCTCTCGTTTGGTGCCTGGGGATCTGGGGTTCACCTGGACGCCTTCAGCCTAGAGCAGTGGTTCCCCATCACGGGTGACCTGGACCTCCCTTCTGCCAAGGGACATCTGACAATGTCTGGTGACACTTGTGACTGTCACAACTCGGGGGTGCTACTGGCATCTAGTAGGTATAAGTCAGAGATGTTGCTGAGTATCTTAAATACGACTTAGACCACAAAACAGCTGGCGCCAAATGTCACTACTGCCGAAGCTGAGACACCCTGGCCTAGAGTGACTGGGAAGTGAGGGACAGACATGACCCAGAGGGCGGGACCCCAAGCTAAGGGTGTCCTGGGGTGGCTCCTGCAGGTGAGGCTCAGCTCTGAGCAGTGGCTGGTACACCAGGTGTCCCTTAAAGGTAGTTCCCAGGGTCCCCAGAGAACAGGTGTTGCCATTCCCGTGTGCCGCCACCTGGGACGTCCCAGCTAATCTCGCAGCCAGCGTTCTCTGGGCAGCCCAGGCAGCCGTCCCTTCAAACTCCTCTGCCATCAATGCTCAGTCATGCTTGAAGCAAATCGGCGCTTTGGGTCACCTTGCAGTTCACAAAGCATTTGGATATCTATGTGCTCATTTTGTATTCCAACAACCCCATGAAGCAGGAGCTAATGTGATCCCCACTTCACCAAAAAGGAGGCCAAGGTGTCAAAGGTCATGCGGCTTGTCTAAGGCCCCACAGCTCAGACACAAGTGGTGCAGATCTGAGAAGAGGCAGCCAGTTTTGCTCACGAATCCTTGCATTTTATTGCTCCACAAAGGAAAACCTCTATGGTAGAAAAAGAAGACATTACAGAATGCTGGGGCATCTGACTGAGAAGCCCTGCGTCTGATTCCAGCTCCAGGCCATGTTGCCCTCCACAGCTCACCCAGAGGCGCTGGTGGCACAGGACTGCCAGAGATTCTGCCAAGGGTGACAACTGTCAGCTGACTCCAACACAGCCCAGCTTGGCTTGTCCTCTCACCACAGAAAGAGCTGAGAAGGACAATTTCCAGTTCTTTCAGTTAGCGGGTGTGGTCAGTCTGGGAAGTTACCATTTAGCCGATAAGCAGAATTCCTGATTAAGAAACCAAGCTCACAGCAGAAGTCAACATGTGGCTTATCTTCCAGACAAGCTCCAGGGCTTCCTACTTGGGACCAACCTGTAGGCCTTTTCTCTCTGGGCTCCCAAATTAGTATTTCCTTAAGGACGCCCAAAAGAACACGTGCTTGACAGGAAACACTTTCTTTTAAACTAAAGGTTGGGGAATGGAGTCAGTGTACAAGTATACCTGGGCTCTGATCTCCAGGACAGAGCCCCTGATTCCGAGTGGCTTGGCCAGGCCGTGGCCGCCCCTCCATTCACAAAGTGGCAGGCGCGGTCCCTCAGCCCCACGCGGGCCTCCCTGGCCTTTACCTGAGGTCCTGTCCTCCAGCTTGATGTAGGCCGTCTGGCCTTTTGCAGTGATCCGCAGCCGGCCACTCCAGGATGGCTGGTCCAGCTGCCACTCCGCAGCCCTAAAGGGACAAAAACCATTGTGTCGCTGCCAGAGGCTCCCGCTCCCCTTCTCCAGTGCTGGGGGTGGGGACAGGGGTGGGAAGGGCACGTGGGCTGCTTGCTCTAGACGGGGGCTGGCAGACGTCTCGGGAAAAGGACCACACGATCTCTGTCTGCACTCCTCACGCTGCAGCTGCAGGGGGAGAGCAGTCATACTGCATCACATGTTGGCGCTTCAGGCGTTCTAACTACGTATTTTCTACTGAGCAGGGCTGTATGTATTTCAGTGAAACTTTATGGACAATCTGATTTCCATATAATTTTCACATTCTGAAAAATTCTTCTTTAAAATGTTCCCCAACCATTTAAAAACGTAGAAACCATTCTTAGCTTATGCGCCAAACAAAAACACGTGGGTCATAGCTGGCCAACCCCAGTTCCAGATTATAGAGACCTTCTCTGAAGCAGAATTCTAGGTTTTTTTCTGTAGAGAAAGCCAACTACTAGGGCCCATGGTTTGCTGAAGACACTGCTAGGCTGTGGCCGTCACAGCAATCATTTGGGACCACTGAGACCATCTTGGAGGAAAAGGAGAAGGGGAGCAAGCGTTAGCAGACGAGCAAAGAAGAGCAACAGGGCATGTGGGAAAAGTGAATGGGTATTCAAGAAAGCTATTCTCAAAGGTAGCCTGAGAAGAAATAAACCCAGGAAACCACAGACCTATTGCAACGGCCTCTTTCAGCTCTTTTAAAGCATTAACTTTACATTTTAGTTCCATCTCAGTAAACCCCCCAAAAGCAAAAACCTTGGGTGTTTCCCAGAGGCTTTTCTTAGAAGTCCCTAAGCATATGCCAGGTCTTGGAGAGACATCATAACTGTGGACGCAGGTTGTTTTGAAGGCCACATAAATGCAGACTTTCAATTCACAAGTCAGCTGACTCTTCACAAGTTTCAGTTCCTCTTATTGGGACAAGGGGCCTTTAACTCAAGTTAAGCAGAGCTCTGAGGCTGAAGTGCAGGGGCTGGCAGTTTCCTTTTTGCCAACCTAGTCAGCCTTAACGCTTGGTAACCTCGATCTCTGGGGGACCAGACTCATCCTACTGAAGAGATGGAGGCAGATGACCATCCCTGGTTTGGTGGCCCATCCCGTTTGACCGCAGAAAGCAAATGAGTTTTTGTTCTATTGTTGCTTTCATATTATTTTTAAACTATGTCGTGGATGTACTAGGTGTTCGATAAAGTATTTGTTCACTAGAAAATCAGCTACGAGACCATGTTAACACAACTGAAAAGTAACAAGAGGCCAGAGACGTTGACACTCCGCCATTCTTGTGGTGCAGGCCAACCCTGTATCTCCAAATAACTTGGACTTGAAATATTGCTTTCAAGATCTTGCCCACCCCCACCCCCAACCCCGTGTGGCACAAAATAGCCATACGCTAGGTTATCCATATGAGACATTATCTTCTTTTAATATTTTTCCTCGTTAACAATGAAGACAAAATGCAATGGAGACAAAATGCAAACTGCACAAAGACATACGGTGACAGGAAGCATCCTCCCAACCCCCCTTTCCTCTGGCAGGGCAGTTTCCTGTGTTCACTTCCACATAACCTACATTAACAAACACGCCTTTTTGTTCGTCTCAGGTGAACATTTCACCAGACAAGTGCGGATGGATGCCTCTCAATAGCCAGAGGAGGTGATCAGGGCCCAGGTTCGTGCCAAGAAAGCTGGGCAAGGAAGGGCCCCTGGGCTTTCAACATCAGCTTAGAACTTCCCAGGACGGGTCCTCTGGACCGGTTCTGGGCTCCCCTTCCTTCCTTCGGGAATTTCTGCCAGTGACAGGGCTCAAGTCTTTCCAAGGATCCCGTCAAGGCCGTCAGCTAGCGCTGAAAAACAGGTCTGTGACACCACCACTCCCGACCATGTTTAGGTTCCCTAAATGCTATATACCGCCTTCAATCTTCCCCGCCGCCGGGACCCCATTCGTCGGACTGAGACAAGAGAAAGTCTGGGTACCCCTCGCGGCTCCGGCCTCGACCTGAGAGAACCGGCATGACCTGCGCCCGCCCCTCGCCCGTCAACTGGCCGGGCCGTCCTCTCCCACAGTGGGCGTGTGGGGATGGCCGGGGAGGGCTGAGGTCGTGACTAGCCTAGCCTGGCGGCAGGTGGTCACCTGTAACCACGGTTGGTGGCCCGCGGCGGGATGCGGTAGACGTGGACATCTGGCTTCACACAGAGAACCGACTCGTACTCCGCTTCCTCCATCTCGACGCCCGGAGCCCGCCGGACTTCCGGCTCCTTCCCCGCCCGACGGAAGTCGCGACTCTATGACTCACGTCAGGCTAGAGCGGCAGATCGCGGGCGTCAGCCGCTGGTCGCCGCGCGCCCTTTCTTGGAGACCCCGCCTTACGACCTGTGGCGGAAGGAACGAGGAGCCACCCAACAAACTGGGAAATTCTTAAAGAGATGGGAATCCCAGACCAGCTGACCTGCCTCCTGAGAAATCTGTATGCAGGTCAAGAAGTAACAGAACTGGACTTGGAACAATGGACTGACGGCAAATGGGGAGAGGAATAGTCAAGGCTGTGTGTATATTGTCACCCTGCTTATTTGACTTCTATGCAGAGTACCTCATGCGAAATGCCGGGCTGGATGAAGCACAAGCTGGAATCAGGATTGCCAGGAGAAATATTAATAACCTCAGATATGTAGATGACACCACCCTTATGGCAGAAAGCGAAGAAGAACTAAAGAGCCTCTTGATGAAAGTGAAAGAGGAGAGTGAAAAAGTTGACTTAAAACTCAACATTCAGAAAACAAAGGTCATGGCATCCGGTCCCATCATTTCATGGCAAATAGATGGGGGAACAATGGAAACAGTGAGCTTTATTTTCTTGGGCTCTGAAATCACTGCAGGTGGTGACCTCAGCCATGAAATTAAAAGATGCTTGCTCCTTGGAAGAAAAGCTATGACAAACCTAGACAGCATATTAGAAAACGGAGACATTACTTTGCCAACAAAGGTCCGTCTAGTCAAAGCTATGTTTTTTCCAGTAGTCATGTATTGATGTGAGAGCTGGACCATAAAGAAAGCTGAGCACTGAAGAATTGATGCTTTTGAAATGTGGTGTTGGAGAAGATGTTTGAGGGTCCCTTGGACAGCACAGAGATCAAACCAATCAATCCTAAAGGAACTCAATCCTGAATATTCATAGAAAGGACTGATGCTGAGGCTGAAGCTCCAGTACTTTGGCCACCTGATTTGAAGAACTGACTCATTAGAAAAGACCTTGATTCTGGGAAAGATTGAAGGTGGGAGGAGAAGGGGACAGCAGAGGATGAGAGAGATAGTTGGATGGCATGACCAACTCAATGGACACGAGTTTGAGCAAGCTCCGGGAGTTGTAATGGATAAGGAAGCCTGGTGTGCTGCAGTCCATGGGGTCTCAAAGAGCTGGACACGACTCAGCAACTGAACTGACTGACTGACTGAGGGTTGTCTGAAGGGCTTCTCAGGTGTCACTAGTGGTAAAGAACCTGCCGGCCAATTCAGGAGACATAAGAGACACGGGTTCTATCCCTATATGGGGAAGATCCCCTGGAGGAGGACATGGCAACCCATTCTTGTTAGGAGAATCCCGTGGATAGAGGAGCCTGGTGGAGTACAGTCCATTGGGTCGGAAAGCATTGGAGATGACTGAAGTGGCTTTAGCATACACTCAGGTTATCTGATGTCTGAAGCTCCAGTACTTTGGCCACCTGATGTGAAGAGCCCACTTATTGGAAAAAGACCCTGATGCTGGGAAAGATAGAAGGCAAAGGGAGAAGAGGGCAGCAGAGGATGAGATGGTTAGTTAGCATCATTGATTCAATGGACCTGAATCTGAGCAAACTCCAGGAGATAGTGAAGGACAGGGAAGACTGGCGTGCTGCAATCCATGTGGTCACAAAGAGTCAGACATGACTTAGTGACAACAACAACAACAAGGGTTGTCTGGGCACTTCCCCTTCCACAACATCTCAGGAGCCGCAGAGAAAACTTTAATACACATCACACTGCAATCCATTGTCTGGTTTGTCGTCATCCCTGTTGCCTCGACACTTACCTGATGTCCAGTTGGCTGAGATTCAAAGCTGTTGCTACCTAGACAGCTCTCTCTGATGCCTCTGTCACTTCCAGCTTTTGCTTCCTTCTGCTCTTCCTGAAGGTCCTGCCATCAGCCAACTCTAAGATGCAACCGAGCCTTTTCCTTCTAGAGAAAGCTTTACCTTTCCCACCAGCTAAATGAGATTTCCCTACTGTGCCACCCTTATCCTAACTCCACTGTGTGCCCGGGCCCCTGTAGTCTAGATTCAACAAAAGGATGTATTAAAAGGAACCAAGTTCAATAATATAAGTACTTTTTAAAGTATCCCAGTCTTAACTTGGATTTCTCAGAATGTTATGGAAGTTACAATGTTTGCATGAAGGCTCAGTTGTGTCCAACTCTTTGTGACCCCATGGACTGTAGCCAGGTTCCTCTGTCCATGGGATTTTCCAGGCAAGAATACTGGAGTGGGTTGCCATTTCCTCCTCCAGGGGATCTTCCTGACCGAGGGATCAAACTCGAGTCACCCAAGTCTCCTGCACTGCAGGCAGATTCTTTACCACTGTGCCACCCTGAGTCAAATTGTCAGAATCCCTTCTCCTTCTCTACCACTCTCTCTCTTTATTTCTTTTTAAAAAATATTAATTCATTTTTGACTGTTCTGAGTCTCCATTGCTGCACGGGCTTTTATCTAGTCACAGCGAGCAGGGGCTACTGTCTAGTTGCCATGTGTACCTCCTCATTGCTGTGGCTTCTCTTGTTACAGAGCACAAGGAGCCAGTTCCAGAGCTTGGGCTCTACATCTCAGGCTCAACAGTGGTGGCCCGGGGGCTTAGAAGCCCCAAGGCATGAGGGATCTTCCCCGAACCCATGTCTCCTGCATTGGCAGGTGAATTCTTTACCACTGAGCCTCCAGGGAAGCCCTGCTGCTGCTGCTGCTGCCAAGTCGTGTCAGTTATGTCTGACTCTGTGCGACCCCATAGACAGAAGCCCACCAGGCTCCCCCGTCCCTGGGATTCTCCAGGCAAGAACACTGAAGTGGGTTGCCATTTCCTTCTCCAATTCATGAAAGTGAAAAGTGAAAGTGAAGTCGCTCAGTCGTGTCTGACTCTTAGTGACCTCATGGACTGCAGCCTACGAGGCTCCTCCGTCCATGGGATTTCCCAGGCAAGGGTACTGGAGTGGGGTGCCATTGCCTTCTCTGCCAGGGAAGCCCTACCATTCTCTCATTCATTATAGAAACATTTCAGTGCTTATGATGAGCCAGGTCCTCTGTGTGCCACGGCTGATCCCAAACCTCCGACTCACTGAACGCATCTAGACTTTCTCCCCCTCCTTCTTCCCTCTCATCTCTCTCTCCTTTTACTCACTCTGTATAAACTCTTTATTACAGGATTGATCTGCCTTCTTAAAATATATACAAGGTAAAATATACATAACATAAACTTACCATTTTAACCATTTTAAGTGTACAGTTCAGTGAAATTAAGTACATTCACCAGTGTCTATTTCTAGACATTTTCATCATCCAAAATCCTATACTCATTAAGCAATAACACCCCATTCCCTGCTACCCCCAGCCCCTGGTAATCTTTGTTCTACTGTCTGTATATTAATTTGTCTCTTCCAGGTATCTCATATAAATGGAATCATACAGTATTTGTTTTTGTTTATTTCACTTATTTCATATTTTCAAGGTTCATTCATATCATAGCCTATATCAGAATTTCATTTAATGATTGAATGATATTTCACTGTATGGTATAAAAAATTAATAAACAAAGTTTGGTTAAATAAGAGTCAGGAGCCCAAGGTGGGGAGCTCCCAGACCCTGCAATGCTAGCCCAAAAAGAGGAAGCAAGACTCTCTTCTTTCCTGGCAATGACTCAGCCAATGAAAAGTCACAGACTCGGTTTACTGTATCCCTCCTTTCCCCAGGTTCCTTTTCCCCTCAATAAAAGCGTTCTGCTCCCCTTGCCCTGGGGGAACTTGCACATGGTTGGCCTTGGTTGCAGACCCTGAGTTGCAATTCTCTGCTGATCTCATGCAAACCCATTTTTGCTGGAGCGGTTCTGGTAACCTCATTACTTCAGGTGAACATTGAATAGAGCACATTTTGTTTATCCATTCGTCTATTGATGGACATTTGGGTTGTTTCCACCTTTTGGCTATTGTGAATAATGCCACCTGAATTATCGGTGAATAATACCTGTTCAAGTCCTTGTTTTCAGTTCTTTTGGGCATACATCTAGAAGTGGGACTTGCTAGCCCATACAGTAATTCTACATGTAGCTTTTTGAGCTCTAAACTTTTTCACAGAAGCTGCATTTTACATTTCTACCAGCAGAAGTTCCAAATTTCCACATCCTTGCCAATACTTATTTTCCATTTCCTTTGATATTCGCCATCCTGGTGGGTATGAAGTTAACCTCTCTTTATGTGAACTGATTTAGCATTTGATTTCAACTTTACCCTGTTTCTGCACAACAAAGAGATTGAGAAATGAGATTTCTTTCTCCTAGTTCTATTTCATTTCCCTAAAGTCCAGGAGTGACAAAGACAGAAGTTCCCTTAGAAGCTAGAGGGAAGAGATGCTGAGAGGTGAGGGAGGGCACCTCTCACTCTGACAGTCTTGTCCCTCACATTCTTGTCATTCTGTTTCCATGTCCACTCTCCCACTAGACTGCAAGCTTCTTGAACACAGGACCCTGACCCTGCCTTTCTGGACCCGCATATTCAGCAACACGGGACCTGCTACAGACTAAGTTCTCAGCGAATGAAAGTACATGACTCTGTGTGTGTGTGTGTGTATTCAACTGGCTACATCCCAAAGCCAAGGGGTGATTTGGGGATGAGCCACTGTGTTTCCTTTTTCACACTCTGACTCTTTGCATCAGTATGTGCTGAACAACACCTGGGGAACATAGAGTGTCCCAGGAATAAGGTACTGAAGAATCTTACACCTGGGAGAGCATCTGGGACTAGCTCTTAAGAGCTAAACTTTGGGATAGCGTCCACCATCAGCACCAAGTCCCATCACTTCATCTCTGGAAGCCAAGCAGTGTGAAGGTGGCTGACAGTGGCCCCTTGTGGCTGCCCCATGTAGGACACCTTCCTCTCTCAATCTCATAGGGAATGCTCACTCTGTGTAGCTAGGTCTTACAACATGTTCAGAGCACTTGCCCTTCAGTTCAGCCTAACAGAGATGGGCACTGAGCTACTATAGGCCAGTTGCTGGGTGCTGGGGCCACAGAGATGAGGCCTAGCTAGCTCCTACCTTCATGGAGCTAACAGAGAGGAGAAGACAGAGAAAAAATGAATCATTTGCATCATGGAGTGAAAAGTGTTACGATGGAAGAAACTCACAGAGGAGTGCGGGAGCTAAGAAAAGAGACCTCACCCAGCCTGGGGGCAGTCAGGGAAGGCTCCCTGGAAGAGGTTACCTTGACACAATAATCCTTGTGAGGTAGGCGGAGCGAGGATTGTTATCCTCATTGTGTAGTGGAGCCACTAAGCAGTGACCAGCCCAGGGAAGCTATACTGTCCTCTGGCTGTGGGAGGTCAGACTGTCCTTTGCCTTATTCTCAAACCCCAGTCACATGGCCAGACACGCCTGAAAGGCATTTCTAAATGTCTATTGCCAAGAATAAGAGGACCTACTGGCTACTCCCAGGTTAACTCTGCTATTTAACAAATTCAATTCAACCCAACAGGCAGAGTGCAGGCTCAAGCAGAGCCCATCTCGTATGGGAGGAGGTGACAGCAGTGCGCAACCTCGCTGTGATTCATCCAGCGGCTTTCTGGTAGGTCCAGGGCCAAGGTGGTGGCTTGAGGGGAGCAGTGTTTCTATGTGGCTTCCAGAACTATGATAGGTCGCTTATCTTTACCTGCTATGTTTTTCTGCCATCATAAACATTTCCAAGAGAAATTTCCCTGTTTCTCAGATGGGGAGTGTTAGTCGCTCAGTCGTGTCCAACTCTGTGACCCCATGGACAGACCCTGCCAAACTCCTCTGTCTGTGGGATTCTCCAGGCAAGAATAGTGGAGTTGGTTGCCGTTCCCTTCTCAAGGGGATATTCCTGACCCAGAGATCAAAGCCGAGTCTCCTGCATTGCAGGCAGATTGTTTACCATCTGAGCCATGGGGAAACTACTTTAAAAGGGCACTTGGTAACAAAACAATTTTATAAAGGAATAAAGTTAGTGACCTCACACTTCCCAATTTCAATACTTAATATGACGGGACAGGAATCGAAAAGTATAGTACTGGTATAAGGATAGACCACAGAGCAATGAAATAGAATGGAAAAATCAGAATAAACCCTCACATTTATAGCCACTTGATTTTCCCAAAGGGTGCCAAGACAGTTTGATAAAGAATAATCTTTTCAACAAACAGTGCTGGAATGAGTTATCTACATTGCACACACAAAAGAATGAAGTTGGACCCATATCTCACACCATATACAAAAATTAATTCAAAATGGTGCATAGACCTAAATGTGTGAGTTAAACCATACAACTCTTAGAGGAAAACATAGACAAATCCTTATGATCTTGGATTTATGTTATAATAAAAAGAACCCAACAGATTCTTAGATATGACACCAAGAGCACAGGCAACAAAAGAGAGAAGTGGGTGAATGAGACGTAACAGAATTAAGAATGCTTGTTCTTCAAAGGACAGCAAAAGCGAAAGCACAATTCACATAATTTGAGGAAAATTTTGCAAGTTACGTATCTGACAAAGGACTTGCACCTAGATTATATAGAGAGTTCTTACCATTCAATAATAAAAAGACAAATAACTCAATTTATAAATGGACAATGAACCTGAATAGACATTTTCCCAAAGAATATACACAAATAACCAATAAGCACATGAAAAGGTGACCAACATCATTAGCCATCAGGGGAATGCAAATCAAAACCACAATAAGATACTGCTTTTTACCCGCACCCACTAGAGTGGCCAGAACAAAGCACACGCAGAGCAAGTGTTGATGGAGGTGTGGGAGACTGGAGCC
This sequence comes from Capra hircus, assembly GCF_001704415.2. NCBI lineage: Eukaryota > Metazoa > Chordata > Mammalia > Artiodactyla > Bovidae > Capra > Capra hircus. Next base: position 479,724 of record NC_030809.1, on the reverse strand, counting down.
CTCAGACACCTTACACTTTGGGTAATGTAAGATGATGCGACCACTTTGGAAAACAGCATGGCAATTACTCCAGGGGCTACACATAGAGTTACCACATGACCCAGCAATGCCTTTCCTAGGTACACACCCAAAAGAAATGAAAAAATATTTTCACACAAAAAAATTTGTACATAAATGTTCATGGCAGCATTATTCATAATAGCGAAAAAACGGAAAGAACTCAAATGTCTGTCAACTGATAAATGGAGACATAAAAGGGGAAATTCCTTGGTGGCCTAGTGGTTAGGATTCCCAGCTTTCACTGCTGTGGCCCAGGTCCAATCCCTGGTTGGGGAACTAAGACCCTGCAAGCTGCATGACACGGCCAAAAAAAATGTAGAGTATTGGCCAAAAAAGAGAATGAAGGGCTGATACAATCCACAAATCAGATGAACCCTGGAAACATCTGCTAAGCCAAAGAAACCAGTCACTCAGGACCACATATTATATATATGTTAGTCGCTCAGTCATGTCCAACTCCTTGCAACCCCATGGACTATAGCCTATCAGGCTTCTCTATCAATGGAAGCCTCCAGGTAAGAATACTGGAGTGGGTTGCCATTCCCTTCTCCATGGGACCCTCACCCAGGGATCAAACCCAGATCTCCTGCATTGCAGGCAGATTCTTTACCTTCTGAGCCACCATGGAAGTATGATTCCGTTTAAATGAATTGTCCAGAATAGCCAAGCCTATAGAGACAGAAAGTAGATTAGTGATTGTCCAGGGCTGGGGGTGGGTTGAGGGGGATTGAGGTGATGACTAAGGGGTGTGGGCTCTCTTTTGGGGGTGATGAACAATGTTCTAAAATTGGAGTGAGGATTGTCCAATTCTGTGAATATACTAAAAGCCATTGAATTGTACACTTTAAGTGGCTGAGTGGTGTGATGTGTGAATTAAATCTCAATAAAAGCAAGCAAGAAAGTGCCCTGAAAGTGGAACAGAGTGTACTGGGCACCCCCCAATTCTATCCTCAGATCCGTGCTCTCCTGCTGGGGGTGGGGGCTTCCCCTTCTCGTCCAGATTCTCAGGGAAGTTGTAAGCCCCAGACAGGGACAAAGAGGGGGCTGGATTCCCTCTGGAGCTGCTGCCCCCTTGAAACCCAGCCTGTGGAATATTGGGGCCTGAGGATTCTGAGGCTGAGCCTGTGCTTTCTGAGTGGAGACAGTGGACAATGGGGGGTGTGTGTGAGGGGTGTGGAGGGGGCCAGGTTTCTCCCAGATGGGTCATCTATGTCTGGGGCAGGAGGGCTCAAAGGAAAGGGGACGGCCTAGGGAGCCTAAGGGGAGAGAAGGGAGGGACCCCAGGGGAAGAGAGAGGGGCTCGCCACGGTGCTGACTCCTCTGTGCCCAGTGAGAGTCTAGGTCCTCGGGGAGACTGGAGCTGCTCCCGTTGGTGGGGTCTCCTGGTGCAGGGGTCTTGTTTGCATTGTGGGATTGGTGGGACTTGGAGGGGAGACGTGGTGGGGAGGGAAGAACAGAGGGGCATTTGGGTCAACAGCTGTGAGGGGCACGTCCCCGGAGCCCCTGGTGAGAGTCACCGGGACCCCCAGTGTGCTCCCAAAGCCTGATGATGTGCCAGGCTTGGGTACGTCTGGCACACAATTGATGGCTGTGCGGGTGAGTGAGGGAATGAATTGAGCTTCTTTGGAGGCAAGTGATATGGTAGATAAGCAGTCTTAGAAGTCATACAGGCCTGGGTTTGAAAGCAGTTCCTCTGCAGATTTGCTGTGTAGTATTGGACAAAGGACTGGGCCACCCTGAACCTCAGTTTAAAACAGGGCCGAACCCGCTGACCTTGAGGACGGAGTGGTTAGAATATCGTTGACAAACATGCCCAGCAAACAGAAGTTTCCTCTGTGCGTGCTGGTGGTCTGTCAGGATTTAAAGTGGGAGAAGCACCGTCAAGATCCTCAAGGTGTCACTGGGCGGGTAGGATTTATCCCTAGAAATAAGTGAACAGTGAATAGAGGTTTCCATGACATTTCCATAGACATGGTACTGATGTTGCAGCAAAGGAATTCAAAGGCCAGAAACAGGGCTGAGGTGGTTGGAAGCTTGGAGAAGAGGCAGGAGCTTGAAGGATGGAGTTGGTGGGTCGGGGGTAGGCGGGGGGTTGTTGCAGAGACAGAGAAGTGGGAAATGGGCACAGAGGCTGGCTTGGCAAGGGTTGGGGGAGGGGGAGTCTGTGGGATTAGGAATGCAGGAGATTGCCCAGATCAAAAGAGAATGATTGTGTAGGGGATGGTGGTACAGCCAAACAGAAGGTTGGATGGGAAAGGCAGAAGGGGAGAGACTAAGGAAAGCTGTAGAAGAGGATATGCCCAGGGCAGGGAAGGGGAGATTTGGCATACCCTCTAGTGCCACTGGAGACTTTAGGGCTCCACACAGATGTTCCCCACTCCTTGTTCCTTAGCCCCGGGAAGAACAGATTTTTCCTCTACAGCAGTAGCAGCAGCAACCATGACACTCTCGGGCTCTCTTTAACGTGCACATTTAGTATATTAAAGACTCTGAGAAATCCTTCAAAAAGAGCCTATTTCATTAAAAAGTATCTTTACTTATTTGGCTGCCTGGGGTCTTAGTGGGATCCTCACTGTGGCCCGTGGACTCTCTAGTTGCGGCAAAAGCGGGATCAGTAGTCGTGGTTCGCAGACTTAGTTGCTCTGCGGCACGTGGGATCTTAGTTCATCAGTCAGGGGTCGAACCTGCGTCACTTGCACTGCAAGGTGGATTCTTAACCACTGGACCACCAGGGAAGTCCCAGTCTCTTTCATTTTAACTCAGAATTTTCCAGACACATTTGGCCTCAGAACCTTTTTGTGGTGCCCCTCATGGAGCCAGTATTCTGGAGAACACCTGTTAGGAGATGCTGCTCTAGAGAAAAAGAGTATGGGTTTGGGGACCCAGCAGGCCACGGTTCGATTCCTGCTCTGTGATCCATCTGGTGTTAGACCTCAGGGAAGTCACTTTGTTTCCCGGAGCCTCCTTTTCTCCTAGGGTTACTGTGAGAACTGGGGAAACTATGTGGGTAAAACATGCAGGGAGGTCCCTGGTTGGGCCGTGTGCCCATCCTGTGCCAGGCCTGGCCCTACTTCTTCCCCTAAGCTGTGCTCGCTCCACTACAGGCTCTGCCTTTGCTGAAGAGGCAGTTAGGTAATCGGCTTGGTGGAACTTTGACTGGATTTCTTTTCTGGGAACACAGGGTTTGATGCTCCTCACTTGGTACCCTCATCGGCCCTGGCATGACGGACAGCGGGAACGCCCAGATATACTTGGAGGATAGGATCGAGGTGCCAGGGGCCCAGCCAAGCCCTGCCCTGAGGACTGCCAGCGACAGGGCTGGTGAGGAGCCCACCACATCAGAAGTTGGCCAGGTAGGGCCTACCTCTCCACCCGCAGCAGGCGCCTTTCCCTTCCCATGCCCAGGCTTTCTCTCCGACTTCTTTAATCAAGCCTCTACAACAAGTGGCACAAAACTCAGTTCAGATTAGACTAGGCAGGAACAAGAACACATCAGCTGGGTAACTGACAGACCTGCCTGTAGACGTCAGGTATGGCTGGATAAAGGTGCTAAATGAGTGTCTCAGCTCTGCCTGCCTCTGTGGCATTCCCAGGCCTGCTCTCCCTGCAAAACGGTAAGAATTGCCCTGGCTGCTCCAGGCTTACATCTTCCCATCATACTTCCTCTGGTTTAACATCCCAAACAAGAGGAGAACCCCTTTGCAACAGCTGAAGAAAGTCTCCGGTATCAGTGTCATTGGCCCAGGTTGTAGTCACATATTTGTCCCTGAATCAGTCACCATGGCAGGGCAGAGTGGCCTGGATCTCTTTGCATAATGAAGTCAGTGGGGGTACTCTCCAAAGAAGGCAGGAAGGCTCCCATAAAAGAATGTTGGCTTCTCGTACCGAAAGAGATGCTGGCTGGATGAGGAAAATAAGAATTGTTTACTTACTCTACTAAGTAGAAAGCTTTCCATGGCCCTTACCCTCCCCCTCCCCCGTAACTTTTATTCCCCTGACAGCTACTCAGAGTTTCCATCCATGACCTTTGTGCCTTCTTTACTGTGTCCCTGAGCTAAAAATGTCACCATAAAAAAGGCAACATTTCTTTGGATTAAGTATAGCCCTCTAACTGTAGCCTCTGTTATAAATTGCGGCTTCTTGTGGGCCCAGGAAGAGGGCCTGGAACGAGGGGTCTTGGAAGGAGCCTGGGGCAAATGTTCAGGGCTTCTGTTACCTGCCCATTTGTTTTTCCAATGAGCATAGTCACAGGGTCTCAGTGCCACCACTTAACCAGCTGTATGATCTTGGGGTTGGCACTGCAGCCCTTGAGCTTCGTGGACTCATGTGCGTCATGCTGAGGATTACCTGGGTTAAATCCCTGGCGGCACCTGGCCCTGGCCCTGCCCCTGCCCCTTGGTAGATGCCCTTAGTGTTGACTCCTAGAGGAATCTTGTATTATAACTACCATCAGTTGAATGAGCCAAGTTGCCTGGAGTTTGCTGACTAAGGTAAGGCTTGGAGCGCCCTCGGAGTCACTGGCTCAAGGCCACCCAACTAGGGAGTGATAGACATCAAAACCCAGCGGAAACTGAGGAAGCCTCCCTGGGAGGGAGAGACCCTTGCCAGGGTCTCTCTTTCTCTTTTTTTTAAATCTTGGTTGCCCCTTCTATTTTTCTTCTTGGGTGCCCCTTGCGGCTTTTGGGATCTTAGTTCCCTAAGCAGGGATTGAACTCGTGCTGCCGTGGAAGCTCAGAGTCTTAACCACTGGACCAGCGGGGAAGTCCCCCGCGGTGCTCTGTCGAGCTCTCCTTGTCAGGATAGCGGTGGCCAAGGTGCCGCTTGGGCTCCAGGTTCTTGTGGCGCCCTTAGTGCTGGGCCCCTCCCCGCCTCTCCTCTCCTCCCCGCGTCTTCTCAGCGCCTCTCTCGTGAGGGACTGGGTCTCCTCTCCCGTGAGGCGCCGGGTCTCCTCCCTCCCCTAAGGCGCGAGGATCTCCCCTCTCCCCTGAGGCGCCGGGGGTCTCCCCATTCCCGTGAGACGCGGGGGTCTCCCCTCTCCCGTGAGGGACGCGGTCTCCCCCATCCTGTGAGGCGCGAGGGGGTCTCCTCCCTCCCCTTAGGCGCGGGATCTCCTCTCCCGTGAGGCGCCGGGTCTCCTCTCCCCTGCGGCGCGGGGTTCTCCTCTCCGTGAGGGACGCGGTCTCCCCCTTCCGGTGAGGCGCGGGGTCTCCCCTCTCCCGTGCGTGAGGCGCCGGGTCTCCTCTCCCTTGAGGGACCGGGTCTCCCCGCTCCTGTGAGGCGCGGGGGTCTCCCGCATCCCCTGAGGCGCCGGGTCTCCCCCTTCCCCTGAGGCGCGGGGTCTCCCCTCTCCTGTGCGTGAGGCGCCGGGTCTCCTCTCCCCTGAGGCGCGGGGTTCTCCTCTCCGTGAGGGACGCGGTCTCCCCCTTCCCGTGAGGCGCGGGGGGGGGGATCTCCCCTCTCCCGTGAGGCGCCGGGTCTCCTCCCTCCCCTAAGGCGCGGGGATCTCCCCTCTCCCCTGAGGCGCCGGGGGTCTCCCGCATCCGGTGAGGCGCCGGGTCTCACCTTTCCCCTGAGGCGCAGGGTCTCCTCTCCCGGGAGGGACGGGGTCTCCCCTCTCCCGTCTGGCGTGGGGGTCTCCCCCCCTCCCGGGAGGCCTGAGGCGCGGCGTCTCTTCTCCCCTGAGGCGCGGGGGTCTCCCCTCCCGTGAGTCGCAGGGTCTCCTCTCCCGTGAGGCGCCGGGTCTCCCCTCTCCCCTGAGGCGCGGGGTCTCCCCTCTCCCGTGAGGGACGCGGTCTCCCCCATCCTGTGAGGCGCGAGGGGGTCTCCTCCCTCCCCTTAGGCGCGGGATCTCCTCTCCCGTGAGGCGCCGGGTCTCCTCTCCCCTGAGGCGCGGGGTTCTCCTCTCCCGGGAGGGACGGGGTCTCCCCTCTCCCGTCTGGCGTGGGGGTCTCCCCCCCTCCCGGGAGGCCTGAGGCGCGGCGTCTCTTCTCCCCTTAGGCGCTGGGTCTCCCCTCCCGTGAGTCGCGGGGTCTCCTTCTTCCTGTGAGGCGCGGGGTCTCCTCTCCCGTGAGGCGCCGGGTCTCCCCTCTCCCCTGAGGCGGCGGGGGGGGGGGGGGGGTCTCCTCTCCCCTTAGGCGCTGGGTCTCCTCTCCCGTGAGGCGCGGGGTCTCCTTCTTCCTGTGAGGCGCGGGGTCTCCCCTCTCCCGTGCGTGAGGCGCCGGGTCTCCTCTCCCGTGAGGCGCGGGGTCTCCCCTCTCCCGTGCGTGAGGCGCCGGGTCTCCTCTCCCTTGAGGGACCGGGTCTCCCCGCTCCTGTGAGGCGCGGGGGTCTCCCGCATCCCCTGAGGCGCCGGGTCTCCCCTCCCGTGAGTCGCGGGGTCTCCTCTCCCGTGAGGCGCCGGGTCTCCCCTCTCCCATGAGGCGGGGGGGGGGGGGGGGCGGTCTCCTCTCCCCTTAGGCGCTGGGTCTCCCCTCCCGTGAGTCGCGGGGTCTTCCCTCCCGTGAGTCGCGGGGTCTCCTCTCCCCTGAGGCGCGGGGTCTCCCCTCTCCCATGAGGCGGGGGGGGGGGGGGGTCTCCTCTCCCCTTAGGCGCTGGGTCACCTCTCCCGTGAGGCGCGGGGTCTCCCCTCCACAATGGCCCATTCCTTGAGCCGGGGCCGTGGGCGTCTTTGTTCTAGGCTGTGTTTCCAGATGCTGAAGCGATGGACAGTGGCCCGCAGCCCTCACCAGCCCTGGGAGCCCTGGAGACCCGGCCCGGACGCAGAGACGCGTCAGAGGAGGGCTTTCCGCAGCTCGGTCCCCAGGAGCAGAAGCCTCCGGCAGGACCAGGGTGAGCTGGGGGCTTCCCAGAGAGCAGGTCCAGGAGAGAAGCCCGCTGTGGCCCACCCGGTGGGGAGGGAGAGGGGAGAGAGCCTCGGACTAAAGGTGGGTCTGCCCACTCACCCCTCCTGGACTTTTTTCCATAGCACGACTCACACTGAATAATTATGTGTGCCGGTCTTCTGTCTGAGCTCCCCCGCTTGGCCACAAGTTTCTGTGACATGCCGTGTTCAAGGGGCATTTTTGTGTCTTGTTTAACTTCAACAAAATTCTCAAGGAATACGTATTGCCCCTCTACTACATGCCTTGGACTCTGTTTAAAAACTGCTTTTAACCTCATGTATTTCTAGAAATATACCCTAAGGAAAGAAGTGAAGATTCAGGCAACGTTTTATGTGCAAAGATTTCTCCTGGCACCTTATTCCAAAGGCTGAAAAAATTTAAAATGTCAGTGTGCGCTGTTGTTGTTTAGTCACTCATTCCTATCTGACCCTTTGTGACCCCACAGACTGTAGTTTGCCAGGCTCCTTTGTCGGTGAAAGTCTCCAGGCAAGAACACTGGAGTGGTTTGCCATTGCCTTCTCCAGGGGATCTTCCCAGTCCAGGGACAGAACCTGCACTGACAGGTGGACTCTACCGCTGAGCCACCAGGGAAGCCCCTCGTGTGTGCTAAATGCCCACAATAGCGGGATGGTTAAACAAATTTTGATTATCTGTAAAATAGAGAATTTTATGCTTTCATTAAAAAACATGTTTATGAAAGATTCTGGGCATGGGAAAAATTTAGATTATACTGTTAATTGAAAAAATATTGCAGAATTATATTAGGGTCTTCTCCGTAGCTCAAATGGTAAAGAATCTGCCTGCAGTGCGGGAGACCTGAGTTCAATCCCTGGGTCAGGAAGATCCTCTGGAGAAGGGAATGGCAGTCCACTCCAGTATTCTTGCCTAGAGAATCCCATGGACAGAGGAGCCTGGCAGGCCATGGTCCCTGGGATCGCAGAGAGTCAGACACGACTGATTTATATAGGCAATATAACTGAAAGTATGCAATTATTTGAAGATGATATTTAAACTAATCCCCATTGAAAATATGCATATATGTCCTTAGGAAGAAGCCTGGAGGAAATATTCCATAATATTAAAGTGAGATCAGATAGACCCAGATTCAAATCCAGACCTGTCAACTTTAGCTTAATGATCCAAGGCTCAAGTCTCCCCACCACTATGAATTCCAGTTCTCCTTGATTTTTCTTTTTTTCTAAAAAGTGAAAGTAATAAGTAATAATAAAAATATTAAATCCGAACTCTCTTAAACATTGACATCAAAGTGTTTGTGGTTGGAGGAATTCATGTTAGTCCTTCATTCTTTCTCCCAGGCATTAAGCATGCACCCATGGTGTGCCTAGCCCCGTGTGGGCACCAGAAAGACTCAGAAGAATATAAAACCCTGCCCCAGTTTGGGAGCTGAAGTGTCCCTTTGTCTGTTCTCTCCAGGATGAAGCCGTCATCTTGGGTCCCCCAGGAAGGGCCCAGGGAGCTGCAAGCAGACTGGGATCCGGCCACGCCAGGGAGTGAGCTGGGGGTGCCCCCCAACGGGGTCCCTACAACACAGGAAGGGCTGCAGCAGCAGGGCTCAGGGAAAGAGACTGAGGACCAACAGGAGAGCCAGTGGAACCCAGAGGCAATGGAGGGTCAGGGCCCTGAGAGTCGCCAGGTAATGTCCACAGAATCCCAGGCAGGAAGGGATGGAATGGCCAACTCGCAGGGGAGGTGAGGGAGCAGGGAACTGTTAAAGGCAGGGAGGAGATCGGGCTTCTGGGTAAAATTGAAAACGGGACATGCTGGGTTTAACAAAGCCCAATTTTTTTTTTTCTTATACTAGAATGTTCTAGCAGCTGTTTCTTAGCTGCTGATCTCTGTGGGACCCTTCAAGAGGTGGTTAGAGTATGGTACCTTCTCCAAACTTATTTGACTATAAAATATCTTTTATTTTTTAAGGTTTAGGTTTTTTTTTTTTTAAAAAAAAGCTTCATAAGGTACAAATGATACACAGTTGTGCATACTTCAAGTGTACAATTTATTGCTTTGGATACATGTGCATACCCACAAAACCATCACTGCAATTAAGAAAATAAATACATCTGTCATCCCCCCCCAAAAAAGTTTTCTGTGCCCCTTTGTCATCGGTTCTCCCATTCATTCCAAGCCCCAGGCAACCACTGATCTGTGTTCTGCAGCTGTGAATTTGTATTTCCCAGAATTTTCCATAAATGGAAGCATAAGTATCCATTCTTTTTGTCCTGCTTCTTTCAATTAGCATGAATATTTCGAGACTCAGCTATGTTATTGTGTAGACCAATACTTTATTCTTTTTGCTGCTGAGTATTATTCCATTGTATGGATAGGTCACAATTTCTTGTCCTACTCTAAGCACAGGGGACTATGTTCAATACCTTGTGATAAATCGCAATGGAAAAGAATATGAAAAAGAGTGTGTATATATATATATCATTGAATCACTTTGCTGTTCTGTGGAAATTAACAAACAAAACTTGATTTCTTCATTCTTTCACCTATTGATGGACCCTTGGTTTGTTTCAACTTTTTGACTATTACAAATAAGACATAGAAACATTCATGTCTGTGTGTACAGATACTTTCTTTTGGGCAAATAAATGCCTAGGAGTAGAATGGATCATATGATATTTGTATGTTTAATTTATTAAGAAACTGCCAAACTTTTCTCCAAAGTGGTTGTACCATTTTACATCCCCATCAGCAATGTATGATAATTCCACTTCTTCCATATCTTCCCCTAAACTTGGTATGGTCTGTTTTTAATTCTAAGCATTCTAATAAGTGTATAGTGGAATCTCATTATGGTCTTTATTTTCTTTTCCAAATGACTTAAACATGTCAAGCATCTTTTCATGTGTTTATAGGCACATATTATGTATCTTCGGAGAAATGTCTATTCAGATACTTTGCGCATCATTTTAATTGATAGTCAACTGTCTTTTCCATTCTCTCAATGGTGACTTTCAAAGAACAGAAGTCTTAATTTTCATGAAGTCTGGTTGATCATTTTTTTCTTTATGGCTGTGCTATTGGTGTTCTTAGAAATCTTTACTTAACCTGAAGTCACATATGATTTTATCCTATAAACATAGGATAAAACTTTTCCAAGAAGTTTTGTTATTTTAGGTTTAACACTTAGGTTTATGATCCAGCTTGAGTTAATTTTTGTATGTGGTCTGAGTGTTGGATTGAGGCTCATTTCTTGCATATGGCTGTCCAGTCATCCCAGTACCATTTGTTGGAGACTCCTTTCTCCGGAGCTTGCCTGGTGGTTCAGATGGTAAAGAATCTGCCTCCAATGCAGGAGACCTGGGTTTGATCCCTGGGTTGGGAAGATCCCCTGGAGAAGGGAAAGGCTATCCAGTATTCTGGCCTGGAGAATTCCATGGATCGTATAGTCCATGGGGATGCAAAACGTCGGACACGACTGAGCTACTTTCGCTTTGATTTTCCCCAACCAGGGATTGAGCCCATGCGCCTTGCAGTGGAAGCATGGAGTCTTAACCCCAGGACCACCAGGGAAAGCCCACACATTGTCTTGACTATAGCAACTTATTAAAGTCTTGAAATCAGTTAATGTAAAAATCTCTTTTGTAGGGAGTACCATGAAGGATTCTTGTTCTTTGAAACATCCCTTGAAAAATCCCATTTAAAGAGGATTGTGTCAGAGACTGCCCTGGTGGTCGGGTGGTTAAGACTCCGTGCTTCTATTGCAGGGGGTATGGGTTAGATTCCTGGTCTGGGAACTAAGATCTCACATGCCATGCAGTGTGGCAAATAAATAAACAAATAAAATGGAAAGAGGATCGCCTCACTTTCCCCAGGCTCCCATTCTGCCTGCACAGAGAAGCGTGGATTACGACTTTGGGTAAGCCATGCCTCTTTTGAACCTCAGTTTCCTCATCCCTCAAAATGGAGTAATTGACCCCTGCTTAGGGAACCTTCTAGGCATGCTGGGAGAGTTCAGTAAGGTAATGCTTGCAGTGCTTGGACCAGAGTAACTGTCAGCTGGTCTCTGGGTGAATGTTGAGGGTCACCTGAGAGCCAGGATGGGGCTCCCCGTCTTGACATCTTTGTTCTTGGCAGGACCCAGAGGGTCAGCCCATCCCAGGTCGCCTGGCAGCCAATGAGTCAGACACAGTGCAGCCAACAGAGCCTTACTGCACCTTGGACAGCTGTGAACAGCAACTGGAGGACAAGCCCCCCAAGGAGGTGGACACCCCACCCTTCGGGACACAGGGGGCTCTGCCAGAGCCTGGCCCAGGGGAACGTGAGGACAGTTTCCAGGAAGCAGTGTCCCTAATGCCTACAGCAACTCTGGAGGAAAAGACAGTTCACACTGACCCACCACCCACGCCAAGACCCAACACACCCAAAGCAAGGTAAGGCACCCCACCCCTCCCTGACCCCAACAAGACTGCTCTTCTGCTAGTTCCAGAGGAGGTGACTTCTAGTCCTGACAGCTGTTGATGCGATGTAAGACCTTGGTCAAGCCATGCCCCCAGAACCCCTGTTTCCTCATCTGTTTAGTAGCTCTAGTACAGAATTCTTTGCCCCATGGGCCCATTTTTCACCGGCCAAGTCCCCACAAGGGATGTGGAAGAATGAGGAGCCCCTCTGAGAGCAGAAGCCCAGGGATGAAACTGCAGCGGTGGATCTGAGTGTCCTGGGGCTGAGAGAAGGCCTTGCAAGGGTGAGCCTTGAGCTGCACCCCCCCTCACCTGGGGGTTCTCCCTTGTTTAGAGATGAGGCTGTGGAGATCCAGCCAGCGCTGGGGCCTGCTCGTCCACCTGTAAGTAGAACCACAGTGGGGAAGGGAACGGGACGGGGGGAGATCAGGACAAGGAGGAAAGAGGCAGAAATGGGGCAGTATTCACAGTCAAACTGGGGAAGGTGTGAGTCCGTGCCTGCGTGTTTCCATGGGTGTGCACACGTGTGTGTTCGCACATGTGCATGTGTGTGCCCACATGTGTGCATTTGGTTGTGAGTCAAGGCTGCTCTTACACTTTGGAGCCCCTGAATTCACCCCAGGCCATGGTGGTTTTTTCCACATTGGCATGGATCTCTGCCGGCCAGCTGCTCAGTCACAGCACACAACCCAAAGCTTCCCTGAATGGCTGGGAGACTCCCATCCCCTCCCAGTCATCCCCATATCCAACAGCTCTCTCACTTCCTAGTTCTCTGATTTGATTGGGCAACCTGTGAACAGTTATCATCCGCCTGGTGGAAAGGCAGGTTGGAGAAAGAGGAATCAAAAGAGCTTTTAGGAAATATAATTTACAAAAATATTGAACCACTATGTTGTACACTTGGAACTAATATCGTAAATCGACTTTGAAAGTGAAAGTGTTAGTCAGTTGTGTATGACTCTTTGCAACACCCTGGACTGTAGGCTGCCAGGCTCTTCTGTCCATGGAGTTCCCCAGGGTAGAATCCTGGAATGGGTCGCCATTCCCTTCTTCGGGGGATATTTCTGACCCAGAGATCAAACCTAGGTCTCCTGCATTGCAGGCAGATTCTAAGCCCAGATTTGCTCTAAGCCCAGATAGTTTTTTTTTCTTTTTTAAGAGGCTTTCAGTCTGGGGCCCGAGTGACACTAGTGAAGGAGCAGACAGAAAGAACCTGAGGTTCTGCTTTGGTCATGTTCTGGACGAACGGAAGAAATACCAGGAAGATGTCTGGAGTTAGGAAGGAGAGAGAGGTCAGGATGGGAGATGTAAATACGAGGAAAACGGGGTAACATCTAGGAGACCGTACGGAGCAGGAAGGCATCTGAGGACAGACCACTGGTCTCCACCACATTCAGAAATGCAGGGACTTCTCTCGTGGGCCAGTGGTTAGGACTCTGTGCTTCCGATGCAGGGCACGTGGGTTCAGTCTCTGGCCAGGGAAGTGTTCCGCATGCCCTGTGGCACGGTCCCCAAAAGAAAACAAACAAACAAAACCCACAGAAATGGATGGAGAGTGAGGAAGCCTCAGGGAGGGAGCCAGCCGGGGAGAGAGTGTGGGTCCAGAGAGGAAAGCCCTCCCGGAAGGGCAGAGTGGGCTCGGCTCTGAGGAGGGAGCAGATTGCCGCCCTGCAGGAGTCTGGCTGGGGAGTAGGGCCGGAAGCCAGACTGGAGATGGGAAGACAGGAGAGATGGGTGCAGCCAGTCTTGCGAGGCGTTCTGCTCATTCTGCTCGAGGCAGGGCGGAGAGCCGGGTGGCCCTGAACGGCTGTGTAGTGCGGGGTAGTTTCTTTCTGGCTGCGCTGGGTCTTTGTCTCTTCGATGCAGCGGGTGGACTTTGTCTAGGTGCAGAGCACAGACCCGATGGACACAGAGCGCCCTGGGCTGTGCAGCTGTGTCCACGGGCTCAGGACACAGAGCCCCCTGGGCTGTGCAGCTGTGTCCACGGGCTCAGGACACAGAGCCCCCTGGGCTGTGCAGCTGTGTCCACGGGCTCAGCTGCCCCAGAGCATGTGGGGTCTCAGTTCCCCAGCCAGGAACTGAACCATGTCCCCTGTATTGGAACGCAGATTCTTTCCTTATATATATATTTTTAATGGAAAGCAGATTCCTAACCACTGGACCACCAAGGAAGCCCTGAGAGTTTTTCTTTTAAGGAAGGAAGATAAGAGACTCTCTGGTTCTGTGGTTAAGATGCCACGCTTCTAATGCGGGGGACACAGGTTCAATCCTTGGTTGGGAGCTCAGATCCTGCATGCCACACGGCGCAGCTTAAAAACCTTAAAGTAATAATAATTAAAAATATTTTAATTAAAGAAGGAAAATAATATAGCGTGTTTACATGCTGACAGGAGTAATCTGGCAGAGAGGGCAGTGCTGATACTTTAGGTCAAGCAGGTGTGTGGTAACAGCTCCATCTTTGAACAGGAGAAAGGGCCGGGATGGAGCCTGCGTGGGGCGGCCTGGGTGGAGGCGGGCAGGGGACAGCTCACCCCTCTCTAGGAGAGACAGACGTAGGAGGTGCTGGATTTGCTGAACACGTAGATGGGAATCTACTGAGCGCCTGCCAAGTGGGGGTAGGCTGCTGTGTTGATAGGATCAAAGAGGCAGGTGCAGTTCTGCCCTCAGGGAGCCTACTTCCAGGGAGGGCAAGCAGCAAGGTGGACAGGCTGCGGTGACTGCAGAGGAGGAAAGAAACAAGGGTGAACTGGGGAGTTGCTCACTCAAGAGCACAGCTTGGAGAGCTGGGACGAGGCCCAGGTCAGGGGTCGAGGAGGACGTGGGGAAGGGGTATAGAGGATGCTGGAGAGATGTGGGCTCCCCGGGACCTGGAGGAGAAGGAGAGGCTGAGGGTGCCCTGGGGCAGGTGGCCGCGAGCAGCTCGTGGGACCGTCTGGCTGGCCGGAGGCCTCCAGCATCGCCTGCCCGTCCCGTCCCCAGGAGGCGGTGAACACGGGAGCGAGGGGGCTGGACCTCACTCAGAAGCAGCCTCAAGGGCCCGTGGCAGCCACGTGCACCCGGGACCCTGGCAGCGCCCGGCCTGGCTTCATGAGGCGCCTGCTGGAGGTGGAGGAGGAGGAGGCCGCACTTCGGAGAGCTGCGAAGGCCCGCACCCTCCCAGGCCGGAGGTGCCCCCGGGCCCTGGGTCCCGTGCCCACCCCAACCCCCAGCCTACCTCCGCCCCTGCCTGTGACCCAGGCCCCGGCCTCAGCCTCTGCCCCGGCCTGGGCGCGGCCGCCCGCCCCCGCGGGGACACCTGGCCCCACTCCAGGGCCTGTTGCCGTCCTGCCGGTGCCCGCGTCGGATTTGGCCTGGAGAAGGACAGAACTTCTGAGCCACAGCGGGGAGAGGAGCCTGAAGGCACGGTAGGAGCCACCCCAGAAAGCGCTGGGATCCGAACGCGGCCCCATGGCACTGAATCCCCTCCAGACTCCCGTCCCGGCGTCGCGCCCGTCTGCCCCTCCTGTGTGTCCCCTCCACGTCCCCTGCCTCTCCCGGCTCTCTGTCTCTCACACTGAGGTCCTTTACTCATTGCCAACCCTGCTTCTCTTTCTAACCTGTCTAGATGCCCCTCACCTCTGCATCGCTCCCCCAGGTCACTCAAAGACTCCTGTGACCTCTCAAAGCCTCCCCTGGGTCCCTCCTATGACCCTCCTGCCCCAGCTGCCCCCTCGCTCCTCCAGCTTTCGGGGTCCAGGGCGGGGGTGGGCGGCCGGATGTGCCCTGGGCCCGGCTCTGTCCTCTGCAGGCAGGAGCTGGAGGAGCGCTGCCTCCTGAAGGTGTGTCAGACCTGGGAGGAGAGGGCGGAGGAGCACCTCACCATGAAGCAGGAGGAAGGTGAGGGCGGGCCTTCCCGGGAGGTGGGGGGAGGGCCCTCTCAGTGCCGGGGGGGCCCTCAGTCTTTGGGCTGGCAGGTCTGGGTCGGGTACAGGCCGGCCGATCACTCCACAGCCCTGTGTCCATCCCAGCCTGCGCTGGGCTGGCGGCATGGTGCAGGGCAGAAGGTTGACCCGACGCCTCTTCCCTCTTCTCTTCCCGAGTGGTCTCTGAACGAACGGAGCAAGCCCTGCAAAGCACTCTTGTTTTTGGAGGCGTTTCTGCCTCCTCCAGCACAAGCCCACTCTCTAGGTCCCCTGGAGAGGCCACCAGGGGTGGAGGCAAGACTCCAGCGCCCCCTCCTGTGCTAGACCACCCCTCACCCTTTAACAGGTCCACTTGCCCTGAACATGTTCCTGACCCCCATTAGGTCTGCTCGCGCATGCGCTGGACAGCCCAGCTGCTGATACTGGGCTGCTGTCAAGGAAAGAGCAGCGTTTACTGCAGGCGCCAAGCTAGGAGCCCAGGCAGCTTAAAAGGCCCAAATCCCCACGGCTTTCAGGAAAACTGTTTAAGGACAGAGTGAGGGAGTGTCGCAGGTTCCTCATCAGTTCGTGGGCCTTCTTCTGATTGGCTGCTGGTGAGGTCACTGGGTGTCAACATCATCAACCTTCTCATTCCAACCAGCCTGCAAGTGGTCGCCGTTTGCTGTGCTTGTGGGCAGCTTATGGTTAACTTCTTCCACTTGGTGGGGGTGTCAGTTCAGTTCAGTTCAGTCCAGGCGCTCAGTCGTGTCCGACTCTTTGCAACCCCATGTATCAGAGCACGCCAGGCCTCCCTGTCCATCACCATCTCCCGGAGTTCACTCAAACTCAGGCCCATCGAGTTGGTGATGCCATCTGGCCATCTCATCCTCTGTGGTCCCCTTCTCCTCCTGCCCCAATCCCTCCCAGCATCAGAGTCTTTTCCAATGAGTCAACTCTTCGCATGAGATGGCCAAAGTACTGGAGCTTCAGCTTTAGCATCATTCCTTCCAAAGAACACCCAGGGCTGGTCTCCTTCAGAACGGACTGGTTGGATCTCCTTGCAGTCCAAGGGAGTGGGGGTGTCAGTATCTGCAACATGGCTCAGAGGACAGGCTCAGATTACCTATAGTCCTTGTAGTGTAATAGTGTTGGTCGCTCAGCCGTGTCTGACTCTTTGTGACCCCACGGTCTGTAGCCTACCAGGCTCCTCTGTCCATGGATTCTCCAGGCAAGAATACTGGAGTGGCTTGACATTCCCTTCTCCAGAAGATCATCTGACCCAGAGATCGAATCTGGGTCTCCTGCAGATTGCAGGCAGACCTGCAGGCAGATTCTTTACCGTCTGAGCTACAGGGAAGACCCTTTAGTCCTTGAGGAGGAACTAAAGTTCCTTGACCTTACATGTCTAAACTAGTATTATTTAGTCTTGTTGGACTGTTTTCCCTTTCTGCCTTTTTTCGCTTCTCTGACTGAATCCATTCTTTGGGACTCGGGAAGGCCTAAGAGGCTAAAAGTCTACAAACAAGAAGCAGACAAGGGGACACAGTGCAGAGGGGTCTGTCCCAGGAAGAGTCCCTAGAGTCCTGTTACACACAGCTCCCCACTCATCCACCACATCCCACCTCCACCAAGAAAATTAAAAGCCTGAACGCCCACCTGGGGCGAGGCACCCTTTGCTCCCCAGTGTCCTTAGTTCGGCCCGTGACTCCACCTACCTGTGCTGTGAGGAAGAGCAGCTGCCGCTTCCTCTGGGTTCTGCGAGGGGCCTAAGCTGCTGTGCACACAGGTGACCCAGCAGGCCAGCCCTGGCCTCGGACCGCGGTGGGGGCGCACTCACTCCTTCCACCCTGCACTCCTCCCCGCAGTCTGAGCCCCAGGCAGGGCCAGGGGGGCCCTTCTGCCTTCCTTGAATACACTCTTTGGCTCCCTAGGGCCGGATCCTTGAAGCTCACTCTTTAAAAAAAATGTTATTCGTTTGGCTGAGTCGGGTCTTAGTTGCAGCGCACAGGATTTCTTGAGCCAGGCGGGATCTTTCATTTCGGCACACGGACTCGAGCTGTGGGGCGAGGACTCCGGAATACATGGGCTTGAGTACTTCAGTGTGTGCACTTAGCTGTGCCCTGGCATTTGAAATCTTAGTTCCCTGACCAGGGATCAAACTCACGCCTGCTGCATTGCCAGGTGGATTCTTAACCACTGGGCCGCCAGGGAAGTCCCTTGCTCCTTTCAGCTTTAAAGCTCTCTACCCTTTCTGGAGGGCTTTTCTAAGTCCAGCACCCATTGCCCCACCTCCTTGAGCCGAGTTCAGGGACAGCATGACCCACTGGCATACAGGCCCAGCATCCTCCCAGGACTTTCAGCCCGCCTGCTGGGGAGAGAGACGGCCACCTGCTCTGATGGCCCAACCACCCTGCATTTGAGATGATCTTAAATGAGGCCTGTTCTGTTTATCTCCTTTTTCAGCCTGCCTGCCTGCTGCAGCTCACCACTTACTCCAACCCTAAGCCCAGCCCTGCCTCGTCCCCACATTTCAGTTCTGTGTGTCAGAGAGTTACAAGGCCTGTGATGTCCCAAGTGCTGAGTTAATACAGCCGCTCTGGGAGCGTGTCTTGTCGTTCTCTCCCTCGTGGTGTTCAGTCGCCAAGTCATGTCCAACTCTGCAACCCCATGGACTGCAGCACACCAGGCTTCCCTGTACATCACTAACTCCTGGAGCTTACTCAAACTCGTGTCCATTGAGTGAGTGATGCAATCCAAACATCTCATCCTCTGTCATCCCCTTCTCCTTCCGCCTTCAATCTTTCCCAGCATCAGGGTCTTTTCTAATGAGTCAGCTCTTTGCATCAGGTGGCCAAAGTACTGGAGCTTCAGCTTCAGCATCAGTCCTTCCAGTGAATATTCAGGGGTGATTTCCTTTAGGATAGACTGGCTTGATCTTCTTGCAGTCCAAGGGACTCTCAAGAGTTTTCTCCACCACCATAGTTGAAAGCCTCGATTCTTTGGCGCTCAGCCTTCTTTATGGTTCAGCTATCACATTCATACATGACTACTACAAAAACCATAGCTGTGACTATTACGGACCTTTATTGGCAAAATGACATTTCTGCTTTTTAATATGCTGTCTAGGTTTGTAATAGCTTTTCTTCCAAGGAGCAAGCGTCTTTTAATTTCATGGCTGCAGTCACCATCTGCAGTGATTTTAGAGCCCAGAAAAGAAAATCTGCCACTGTTTCCACTTTTCTTCATCTATTTGCCATGAAGTGATGGGACCAGGTGCCACGATCTTAATTTTTTGAATGTTGAGTTTTAAGCCAGCTTTTTCACTCTCCTCTTTCACTCTCATCAAGAGCCTCTTTAGTTCCTCTTCAGTTTCTGCTATCAAAGTTGTATCATCTGCCTGTCTGAGGTTGTTAATATTTCTCCCAGCAATCTTGATTCCAGCCCGTGATTCATCCAGCCCAGCATTTCGCGTGATGTACTCTGCCTACAAGTTTAATAAACAGGGTGACAATGCACACCTTCACCTTGCACCAGGAACACCACCAATTCAGGGCACCCCTGCTGCGTGCCAGGCAGTATGCCAAGTCCTTCACAGCCAGGTTCTCATATAACTCTTACAACAGCCTTGACATACTCCTTTCCCAATTTTGAACCAGTCTATTGTTCCATGTTCAACACTATCTACCCACCTTATAGATAAGAAAATTGGGGGTCACAGAAGTGCCATGACTTGCCCACTGAAACTATATTAGTTTGCTTGGGCTGACATGAGGAAGTTCCATCAACTGGGTGGCTTAAAATCTACGTTCCCGTAGTTTTGGAGTCTAGAAGTCCCAGATGGGGTGTCAGTGCGTTTGGCTCTTCCTCCCCTCTTTTCGGTCGGTTTCTCCCGGAGCCTGCCTCCTGGGTTGCAGCTGGCTGCCTTCTCCTGCGTCCTGCCTTTCCTCTGTGTGTGTGCAGCCCTGATGTCGCTTGTGCGCCCAGATTTCCTCTTCTCTGAAGGACACCCCTTAGGTTGGATTAAGGGACTCATTTGAACATAATCACCTTTTTAAAGGCATTATTTCCAAATACAGTCACATTCTAAGACAAGTGGGGGTGGGCAGTGCCGGTGTCAAGGCTTCAATATACAAATGTAGGCAGCGAGCACGATGCAGCGTGTGTAACAGCGACCCTGAGTCTCAGCAATGGCGGAGCCAGTCTCATCAGCAGGCCTATTGATTCTAACCTGGACTGTGCTGTGAGCTGAGAAACCTGCGCCACCCTTGTTAGGACCAGGATGTAACTTTTCTATCAATTGATGCCATTCTGGGACTTGAGAGAGTCCTGCGACTGAGAAACATCCTTCTGGGTCCTCTGCTCTGATCCTGACAAATGAAGTTATCTTAGAGGCTGCACTTAGTTGCTCAGTCCTGTCTGACTCTTTGTGACTCCATGGACTGTAGCCTGCCTGGCTCCTCTGTCCATGGGGATCCTCCAAGCAAGGATCCTGGAGTGGGTTGCCATGCCCTCCTCCAGGGGATCTTCCCAACCCCGGGATCAAACCCAGGTTTCCCACGTGGCAGAGGATTCTTTACCAGCTGAGCCACCAGGGAAGCCCATCCTAGAAGCTATGTCCATCCAGACAAGTAACGCTAAGCTGTGTCCAACTCTCTGTGACCTCGTGGACTGCAGCCCGCCAGTCTTCCCTGTCCTTCACTATCTCCCAAGGTTTGCTCAGATTTGTGCCCATTGAGTTGGTGATGCCATCTAACCGTCTCATCAGCCGCCACCCTCTTCTTTTGCCTTCAATGTTTCGCGCATCAGGGTCCTTTCTAATGAGTCGGCTCTTTGCATCAGGTGGCCCAAGTATCAGAGCTTCAGCTTAGATATGTAACTGCAGAGCCCCAAAGCCAAGGCACAGACTCAGAGTCAAAAAGACCTGTCTGGTGCTCTAACCTCTGAGCCTCAGTTTCCCCATCCATACAAGGAAATATGAATTCTACTCTTAAGAGTCTGTTGTAAGAATTACATGAGAACCTGGTTGTGAAGAACTTAGCATAGTCCCTGGCACACAGCAGCAGTGCTGAGTGGGGTGCTCCTGGTGCCGGTGAAGGCGGCCCGCTGCGCCGGTGGCCTGACCTTGTACTAGAGAGCGAGGTGCGTCTACGGACCCTGTTCCTCTGCGTTTCACGCTTGTGGTTCACTCATCTCTTCACCCAGCCATGAGATAGAGGAGGCTCGCCAAGGGGTACGTGGAGCGGATGGGATGCTTGTTAGAGACAGGAAGTGACCACGCCCCTCCCCACTCCGCCGCCCACCCCAGCCTTCCGCAGCTACTTTGAGATCTTCAACGGTCATGGTGAGGTGGACGCGCAGAGCCTGCAGAGCATCCTGCTGCTTGTGGGCATCTCCCTGACAACGGCCCAGGTGGAGGGTGCCCTGAGGAGCGCTGACATCGACGGTGAGTCCGGGGGAGGGGGGGCTTCATCCTGAGCCCTGGCGGGATCAGGCTCACCCGCAGCGTGAGGCCTGTGCAGTCACGCGGGGCTCAGTGACAGGATCTTGACTTTGGTTCACCGCTTTGCTGTTGCGGTCTAGAAATTCTTGATAATTTTTGAATGAGGGGCCCTGTTCTGCACTTCTTTTTTTTTTGGTTGCACTGGACCTTCATTGCAGCACTCAGACTTACTCTAGTCGCAGTGCTTCTGGGCTTCTCTTGCTGTGGAGCGGTGGGCTTAGCCACCCTGTCACATGTGGGATCCTAGGTCCCTGACCAGGGATGGAACCTGAGGCTCCTGCATTAGAAGGTGGATTCTTAACCGCTGGACCACGAGGGAAGTGCTGCATTTTCATTTTGCTCTGGGCAAATGCAAATAATACAGCTGGTTCTGGCTCCCAAAGTAAGTGATTCCTGAGGACCTATGCAGTGCCAGGTTCTGGGGACCCAGAGATGACCAAGACCTAGTTCCTGACCCTAAGATGTAGGTTATCTCTGAGATCACTCCTCCAGGACATTATGTGTGCTCCATCGGACATTCCTCCGTGACCTGGCCACTCGTTTTACTGGCTGTGTGGCCTGGGACAGGTCACTGAAGTTCATCACATCTGTTTCCCCGCCTGTAAAATGGGGCTCACAGCAGTTACCCGTCTCACTGAACTGCAGAAAAGATTGAATGAGGTAACCCAGGCAAAGCACAGAGCACTGCACGCGGCACACAGACTGCACCCAGGAGACGCTGGCCACTGGTCTCGTCCATCCTCTCAATGTTCTTTAGCTGCCTGCGGTGTGCCCATTCCTGTGCTGGGCACTGGCATAACGGGATGCGTAAGACCTGTGAGATCTGCCCTCAAGATGTTCGCACAGTCACGACGCAGAAGGAAGAGTTGCCAAAGGCAGCAGTGCTCCCGGTGGCTTGGATAAGGGGTAAGGGAGGAAGGCTTCCTGGAGGAGGTGATGCCTGAGCCAAATGGCGAAAGAGCAAGCAGGAGTTAGGCAGGACGAGAAGAAGGGCATTCCTGCTGGCAGAAATAACTTGCACACAGGGCATAGGGCACAGAATGAGGAGCATTGTCCCGTCGTGGTTTGGTTGACTAGATGCAGGGAACACAGCAGAGCAGTGGGGGCCTGGGCTCCGGACCCCTGAGTGTGGATCTGCTTCCTCCATCACTGTCTGAGGGTGAGTCCTCACTCAAGCTAGGTTAGGCATTGGCCTCAGCTTGGTTCTTGGGTGATCCCAGGCCACGGCCTGCTTTTGTCTGTGCCTCAGGCCTCATCTGTGACAAGGGGATTAGAGTATCAGCGCCTGCTGCTCCCCACACCCCCCGCCCCAAGGAGGACTTTAAGGATTAGAGACCATTCATTAACTTGTCAAGCGGTTGAGAGGACTGGCATCTGGTCCCACAGCTCCATGGCAAATAGAAGAGGGGAAAGTGGAAGCAGTGACAGATTTTATTTTCTTGGGCTCCAAAATCACTGTGGACAGTGACTGCAGCCATGAAATTAAAAGATGCTTGCTCCTTTAAAAGAAGGAAAGCTAGGACAAACCTAGACCGCATATTAAAAAGCAGAGACATCGCTTTGCCAACAAAGGTCTATCTAGTCAAAGCTATGGTTTTTCCAGTAGTCAGGTATGGATGTCAGAGTTGGACTATAAAGAAGACTGAGTGCCAAAGAACTGACACTTTCAAACTGTGGTGCTGGAAAAGACTCTTGAGAGTCCCTGGGACTACAGTGAGATCAAACTCGTCCATCCTAAAGGAAATCAACCCTGAATATTCGTTGGAAGGACTGAAGCTGAAGCTCCAATACTTTGGCCACCTGATGTGAAGAGCTGGCTCATTGAGAAAGACCCCGATGCTGGTAAAGATTGAAGGGAGGAGAAGCGGACGACAGAGGATGAGATGGTTGGATGGCATCACTGACTCAATGGACCTAAATTTGAGTAAATTTCAGGATATAGTGAAGGACAAAGGAGACTCGTGTGCTGCAGTCCATGGGGTTGCAAAGAGCTGGACACAACTTAGCGACTGAACAATAATAACAAAGCTGAGAGAGCATTTCCCAAGCACCTCTTTGTTTTAAGCCTTGAGGACACAATACAGAATAAAACACCCAGTGCCTGTCTACCAGAGCTTCTGTGAAACCCCAGGTCTTATGAGTGTGTGGCTGAAATACAAGTGTCTTATGAGAATGTTCAACTGGGACTCTGACCTACACTGGTCTGACTTCCCTCAGGAAGTGGTGGTCAAAGGAAGCATTAAGGGAAAGAGTTGGAGGGAATTCCCTGGTGGTCCAGTGGTGAGGGCTTGGCACTTTTACTTCCGGGGGCAGAGTTCAGTCTGTGGTTGCAGAACTAAGATCCTGCAAGCTGCATTGCATGGCCACAAGAAACAAAAACAAATAAACGAAGAGTTAGCGTGTGGTGGAGAGAATTCTGAGATGAGAGCGCAGCACGTACAAAGGCCCGGAGTGGGGGAGGAGGGCCCCCGGTGGGAGCAGGTTAGTGCTAGGGGAGCTTGGTACCTGGTGAGGCTGCAGACAGCTGACAGGCAAGTCTAGCAGGACTTTGAAGGCCACAATGGGAACACTGCAGGTAAAGATACGTGCTCATGCAAGACTAACAGACTGTAATAAGAGTTGCTGACATTTGTTGAGCATGTGTTTGTGTGCATGGCCCTATTCTAAGCACATTGCCTCCATTTCTCTCCCTTGAGAAAGGCGTTATGGTCATCTTCACCCTATTAGATGAGAAAACTAAGGCTTAGTGGGGCTAAGAGACTTTGGCAGTGTCACAGAGATAGTGAGTGACATGAACTCAGATTGCTGCTTCTAGAACCTTCTGGGAGCCTCTAACCCAGGAGATTTTAATTTTTTTCCTTCTACTTCCCTATGTGTCCCGCACTTTCTACATCGACTATGTGTTACTTTTATAATCAACTCCAACAAGTAAATGCTAATAGCCTTGCCTGGGTTGCAGTGTGCGAGCCTGCTTTGGAAGGCCCCTGCCCACTCTGTATTCTTCTGGCCCCCACAGGAGATGGTCACGTGAACTTCAAAGACTTCTTGACTGTGATGACAGACACCAGGCGCTTCTTCTGCTCTGTAGGTGAGCAGGGGAGAGCCCAGGGCACTCAGAGCTGGGGGGGGCGGGGCAGGTGGCTAGTAGGGGGCTTGGGCATCCCGGGGTGTCGAATGGTAACGGCAGCCACCATCCCATGTCTCCAGAACAGAATGCCCTGATGGACATGGCTCCTCCAAACCCCCACACTCTGTTCTTTGAGATCCTGTCCCTGCTGGTGGAGATGCTGGCCTTACCCGAAGGAGCTTTAGAAGAGATCACCAGGTGAGTAGGTCTGATGGTTGTGGGTGGAGGATTGTAGGCACAGAAATAGCACCTAGCCTTTTGGCAGTGGAGGATTTTGGATAGTTAGGACTCTTAGTTGCAAGCAAAACACACATAAAACTGGCTTATGCAAAAGGGGAATGTATTGGCTCACGTCACTGCTCAGGGCTTCAGGAATGGCTGGATCCAGGAGACCAGCTGATACCATTGAGGCTTTATCTCTCCTGCTCATCTCTGCATTGGCTTCAAGCTCAGCTAGGCTCTTCCCACAGTGAGAAGGATGGCAACTGGCGGCCCTTACTCATTACCCTCTTAGTTTTGCAACCTCAGCAGCAAGAGGAGTACCTTCTTGCAGTACACGTATAGCAATCCCAGAAAGAAAATGTGACAGAGCCTGTTTGGGCTGGACAACAAGACATGGAAGCCTCCCCACATTTCTAGAGTGGGCTGCTGGATGGTCTTTCTCATCTAAGAAACAGATGGCTGTGTTTCTAAAAATGACATGAACACTTGATGGGTAGAAGCAAAGGGTCGCTCTTGCAGCGCACAGAGGCTTGTCTCTGTTGTTGAGAAAATTGGATAATTTTTTCCTACCACAGACCAGGCCTTTTCTGCAGGGGCCAGAAGAGGGGGAATGATTACATGTGTTTCAGCAACACCAACTTAGCAAACCCCAGAGACAAGAGATCTGTCTTCTTTCCAGCATCTCTAAATCACTAAACATATATAGCCTGAAGATGGCAAATGTATAATTTGAAAAGCAATAAAACAAATTCCCATGTATCCATTTCTTCAGTTTAAAAATAGGTAATTTCCAATCATCTTGAAGCCCCTGAGTGCCCTACCCTAACCACAGAGTACTTTCTCTCGTAACAAGAACCAACCCTTATTCATTTGCTTTTTGTTTTAAAATCTCACTGCTTATTTTTCCCCATGTCATTCATTGAAAATTTCAAATGTATGGCAAAGTTAAAAGAATTTTACAGTGAACAGTTAGCTACCCACCGCCTAGATTCTACTGTTGCCATTTTGCCATTCTTTTACCTATCCATCCCTCTATTCTTCAATCTGTATTATTTATTATTTCATTTTATAGTAAATTATAGTCATTTCCCTCTAAATACGTCAGTATTTTGGGCTGGGGAAAAAGTTTGCTGGGTTTTTCATAACATCTTACAGAAAAACTTGAACATACTTTTTGGCCAACCCAATATATATCATCAGCTAATGATCAATATTTGCATAGAGCTTCCCCACCCCTATCTTTTGAGATTCATATAATGTACATTTGGTGAAATGCACAGATCTTAAGTGTATCATTTAGTGAATCTCAACAAATTCCCACACCCCAGCAACCCGAGCCCCTGTCAAATTATACAAAATTTTACTATCATTCCAGAAACTGCCCTCATGAGCTTTCCCAGCTGGTCCCTGAAACTACACTTCTTTTAATTTTTTTCCATCACAGATTGGTTTTGTCTGTCTTACAACTTCATATAAATGGAAACATACAGAGTACAGTCTTTAGTGTCCAGCTCCCTTCACTCAGCGTAATGCCTTTCCCCCCAAACTTTAACATTTAAAAAAAAAAACTTACTTATTTATTTGGCTGTGTCAGCTCTTAGTTGCAGCAAGTGGGATCTTTTGTTGCAGCGTGCCAGCTCCATAGTTGCAGCACACCCTGACTGTGCGTGTGTGTGTGCTCAGTTGCTTCAGTCGTGTCCAACTCCCTGTGACCGTATGGACTGTAGCTGCCTGCTCCTCTGCCCCTGGGATTCTCCAGGCAAGAATACTGGAGTGGGGTGCCATGTCCTCCTCCAGGAGATTTCCCAACCCCGAGATCAAACCCATGTCTCTTGTACTGCAGGTGGATTCTTTATACCCACTGAGCAACCTGGGAAGCCCATGACTATATCACGATATAACCTATTTGATCAGCAAATGGACATTAGGTCTATGTTCAGTTTCCAGCCATGGTAGAAACAGTGTGACTGTTCTGTATCTGTCTCCTGGGACACCTGAGCAAGAGTTTCTTCAGAGCTGTAGTTCTGAAACTTTTTGATCTAGGAAATCTGTTATTATTTTTTATATTTGAATTTAAGACTGAGAGATCTAAAAAATAAATATCTATTTAACAAAGATAAGCTATGTGATATTCTAGAGAAGACAGGGATCAAGACCATCCCTAAGAAAAAGAAATGCAAAAAGGGAAACTGGCTGTTTGAGGAGTCCTTACAAATAGCTATGAAAAGAAGAGAAGCGAAAAGGAAAGGAGAAAGGGAAAGATATAAGCATCTGAATGCAGAATTCCAAAGAATAGCAAGGAGAGAGAAGAAAGCCTTCCCCAGTGATCAATGCAAAGAAATAGAGGAAAACAATAGAATGGGAAAGACGAGAGATCTCTTCAAGAAAATTAGAGATACCAAGGGAACATTTCATGCAAAGATGGGCACAATAAAGGGCAGAAATGGTATGGACCTAACAGAAGCAGAAGATATTAAGAAGAGGTGGCAAGAATACACAGAGAACTATACAAAAAAGATCTTCATGACCCAGATAACCACAATGGTGTGATCACTCACCTAGAGCCAGACATCATGGAATGCGAAGTCAAGTGGGCTTTAGGAAGCATCACTATGAACAAAGCTAGTGGAGGTGATGGAGTTCCAGTTGAGCTATTTCGATCCTAATAGATGATGCTATGAAAGTGCCGCACTCAATATGTCAGCAAATTTGGAAAACTCAGCAGTGGCCACAGGACTGGAAAAGGTCAGTGTTCATTCCAATCCCAAAGAAAGGCAATGCCAAAGAATGCTCAAACTACCACACAGTTGTACTCATCTCACATGCTAGTAAAGTAATGCTCACAATTCTCCAAGCCAGGCTTTAGCAATACGTGACCCGTGAACTTCCAGATGTTCAAGCTGGTTTTAGAAAAGGCAGACAAACAAGAGATCAAATTGTCAACATCTGCTGGATCATCGAAAAAGCAAGAGTTCCAGAAAAACATCTATTTCTGCTTTGTTGACTATGCCAAAGCCCTTGACTGTGAGGAATATAATAAAATGTGGAAAATTCTTAAAGAGATGGGAATACCAGACCACCTGACCCTGCCTCTTGAGAAACCTGTATGCAGGTCAGAAAGCAACAGTTAGAACTGGACATGGAACAATAGACTGGTTCCAAATAGGAAAAGGAGTACGTCAAGGCTGTATATTGTCACCCTGCTTATTTAACTTATATGCAGAGTACATCATGAGAAGTACTGGACTGGATGATGCACAAGCTGGAATCAAGATTGCTGGGAGAAATATCAATAACCTCAGATATGCAGATTAACACCACCCTTATGGCAGAAAGTGAAGAACTAAAAGGCCTCTTTGATGAAAGAAGAGAGTGAAAAAGTTGGCTTAAAACTCAACATTCAGAAAACTAAGATCATGGCATCTGGTCCCATCACTTCATGGGAAATAGATGGGGAAACAGTGGCTGACTTTATTTTGGGGGGCTGCAAAATCACTGCAGATGGTGATTGCAGCCATGAAATTAAAAGACGCTTACTCCTTGGAAGAAAAGTTATGACCAACCTAGACAGCATATTAAAAAGCAGAGACATTACTTTGTCAACAAAGGTCCGTCTAGTCAAGGCTATGGTTTTTCCAGTGGTCATGTATGGATGTCAAAGTTGGACTGTGAAGAAAGCTGAGCACCGAAGAATTGATGCTTTTGAACTGTGGTGTTGGAGAAGTCTCTTAGTCCCTTGGACTGCAAGGAGATCCAACCAGTCCATCCTAAAGGAGATCAGTCCTGGGTGTTCATTGGAAGGACTGATGCTGATGCTGAAACTGCAATACTTTGGCCATCTGATGTGAAGAGCTGATTCATTGGAAAAGACCCTGATGCTGGGAAAGATTGAGGGCAGAAGGAGAAGGGGATGACAGAGGATGAGATGGTTGGATGCCATCACTGACACAATGGACATGAGTTTGAGTGAACTCCAGGAGTTGATGATGGACAGGGAGGCCTGGCGTGCTGCGGCTCATGGGGTCGCAAAGAGTCAGACACGACTGAGCGACTGAACTGAACTGAACTGAACCCCATTACATGTTAATCCAAAACATTTTAAATAAAAAATAACAGTACTTTCCAAAACAAACAAAAAAGTTAATGAGAAGAATGTCATTGCTTTACAGTATCGAGAATCTCTTCAGCATCTGGAGTAAAAGAAGTTGGCTGGATTTTCTTATCTGCTTCTGCATTCAATCTGTTGCAATCTGTTTTTTCAGTTGAAGAATATGAAGTAATAAGTCATCACACAAATATGTAATTGGAAAAAGCATTTAATAGTTCTTTCATTTAATAGCCACATATCATGGATTTTTTTTTTTTTTTTTTTTACTTTTTGGAGCAAGCATTTAATGAGGAACATTTCTTTGAAAACAAAAGAGAAACAGAGGTTAATGGGAACAAATTGTGAACTCAGTTTTTGAGTCCAGAGGGCAGTTAGTTTCGAGGATTCTTGAGTGAGGGACTTCCCTGGCAGTCCAGTGGCTGAGACTCTGTACTCCACTGCAGCGGGCACGAGTTCAATCCCTGATTGTGGGAACTGGGATCCTGTGAGCCCTGAGGCTCAGCCAAAAAAAAAAGGAGGCTCTCTGGGGGCCTTAGGAATTTTCTGGCTTGCAGTTCAAATGTCTTTGGTGATGGCACTGGGTGTTCCAGTGAACTAACAGCAGCAGGCATTCAGGTTTTTATACGTAACCTGTTGTGAGTTTTTCCTTTTGAAGTTTAAGTTGCTTTATCTTGCAGGGCACTGGGGGAAAGGGCAGCCCTAGTTTTTAGTGATGCCAGCTCAGGAAGGTGGGAGGAAGACAAGCTTACAGACACGATATGCCAAGTGGCAGGAGGCAGTTTATACAGAGGACAAAAGGCTCAAAGTGAGTGAGCTGTCCTGCGACCGACAAGGGTGTGACAGCTTTTGTTGAAACATAGAATGTTTCTCTCCACAATAATGCCAATTTTTTCAAAGGAAATCAAAGTATGACCAATTTGTTTGGGAAAATAAGTCTAGTCTCATTAAGCATGGCTAAATTATTTTAAAATTGATTTATTGTTTTGTTATTTAAGTGTAGTTGATTTATAATGTTGTGTTAGTTTCAGCAAAATGGTTCATACATATGTATTTTATAATTTATATAATTATTGGGACTATATATCATCATATATAATACATATATATTAGGTGCTGGGATTGGGTTCTTTTACTGTGGAAGCCCAGGTTCAATCCATGGTCAGCAAAACATCCTGTATGCTGCACAGCACAGCCAAAATACAAAAGTATATATATATATATATTTAAAAAGAAATCACAGAAGCAAAGAACATTCAGTTCAGTTTAGTTGCTCAGTCGTGTCCAACTCTTTGCCACCCCAGGACTGCAGCACTCCAGGCTTCCCTGTCCATCACAAACTCCTGGAGCTCACTCAATTTCATGTCCATCGAGTCCGAAATGCCATCCAAACATCTTATCTTCTGTCCTCCCGCCTTCAATCTTTCCAAGCATCAGGGTCTTTTCTAGTGAGTCAGTTCTTCGCATCAGGTGGCCAAAGTATTGCAGTTTCAGCTTCAGCGTCAGTCCTTCTAATGAATATTCAGGGTTGATTTACTTTCGGATTGACTGGTTGGATCTCCTTGCAGTCCAAGGGACTCTCAAGAGTCTTCTCCAACACCACAGTTCAAAAGCATCACTTCTTCGGTGCTCAGCTTTCTTTATAGTCCAACTCTCACATCCATACAAGACTATTGGAAAAACCATAGCTTTGACTAGATGGACCTTTGTTGGCAAAGTGATGTCTCTGCTTTTTAATATGCTGTCTAGGTTGGTCATAGCTTTTCTTCCAAGGAGCAAATGTCTTAATTTCATGGCTATGGTCACCATCTGCAGTGATTTTGGAGCCCAAGAAAATAAAATCTCACTGTTTCCACTGTTTCCCCGTCTGTTTGCCATGAAGTGATAGGATCAGATGCCATGATCTTAGTTTTCTGAATATTGAGTTTTAAGCCAACTTTTTCACTCTCCTCTTTCACTTTCATCATGAGGCTCTTTAGTTCTTCACTTTCTGCCATAAGAGTGGTGTTACTCTGCATATCTGAGGTTATTGATATTTCTCCCAGCAATCTTGATTCCAGCTTGTGCTTCATCCAGCCCAGTGTTTCTCATGATGTACTCTACATATAAGTTAAATAAGCAGGGTGACAATATATAGCCTTGACACACTCCTTTCCTGATTTGGAACCAGTCTGTTGTTCCATGTCCAGTTCTAACTGTTGGTTCTTAACATGCATACAGATTTCTCAGGAGGCAGGTGAGGTGGTCTGGTAGTCCCATGTCTTTAAGAATTTTGCACAGTTCGTTGTGATCCACAGTCAAAGGCTTTGGCACAGTCTATAAAGCAGAAGCAGATGTTTTTCTGGAACTATTTTGCTTTTTCGATGATCCCGTGGATGTTGACAATTTGATCTCTGGTTCATCTGCCTTTTCTAAAATCAGCTTGAACATCTGGAAGTTCACAGTTCATATACTGTTAAAGCCTGGCCTGGAGAATTTTGAGCATTACTTTGCTAGCGTGTGAGATGAGTGCAATTGTGCAGTAGTCTGAACATTCTTTGGCATTGTCTTTCTTTGGGATTGGAAGGAAAAGTGACTTTTCCAGTCCTGTGGCCACTGCTGAGTTTTCCAAATTTGCTGACATATTGAGTGTAGCACTTCACAGCATCATCTTTTAGGATTTGAAATAGCTCAACTGGAATTCCATCACCTCCACTAGCTTTGTTCATAGTGATGCTTCCTAAGGCCCACTTGACTTCTCATTCCAGGATGTCTGGCTCTAGGTGAGTGACCACACCATTGTGGTTATCTGGATCGTGAAGATCTTTTTTGTACAGTTCTTCTGTGTATTCTTGCCACCTCTTCTTAATATCTTCTGCTTCTGTTAGGTCCATACCATTTCTGTCCTTTATTGGGCCCATCTTTGCATGAAATGTTCCCTTGGTATCTCTAATTTTCTTGAAGAGATCTCTCGTCTTTCCCATTCTATTGTTTTCCTCTATTTCTTTGCATGGATCGCTGAGGAAGGCTTTCTTATGGTTCCTTGGTGTGATTCGGAACTCTGCGTTCAGACGGGTATTTCCTTTCCTCCTTTGTCTTTAGCTTCTCTTCTTTTTTCAGCTCTTTGTAAGGCCTGATCAGACAACCATTTTGCCTTTTTGCATTTCTTTTTCTTGGGGATCGTCTTGTTCAATGCCTCCTGTACAGTGTTACGAACCTCTGTCCATAGCTCTTCAGGCACTCTATCAGATCTAACCCCTTGAATCTATTTGTCACTTACAGTGTATGATTGTAAGGGATTTGATTTAGGTCTCCCCTGCATGGTCTAGTGGCAAACGCTCTATGGCGAGGAGCCTAGGAACTGCAGCATGTCACTCTCTTCTGTTTTTCTTTAGACTTACTGTCATGGCTGACATACATCGAGCAATGCACTTTAATTATACATTTTGTTCTTGGATTGAGTTCATACCATTATAATGGAAAACATCTGGTAGAGATAACGTGCTTGTTTGACTAGTCTCAGCTTTATAGAGGTTTTTTTTCTTTCCTTAAGCTAATTAAATACAGCTCTCTTACAAGCTAATTTTTAGCAATACCGTCTGGAGTAGAAAAACATTACATGCATATTATATATATATGTATATATACATGGGGTCGCAAAGAGTCAGACATGCCGGAGCAACTGAACAACGACGATATATACATATGCATATGTGAACATACAGACAGGTGCCAAGACAGGTCTTAAGGCTTTCATTTAAAGCCTTAGTTATGAGGTAGGTACAGTAATATGAAGTTTACTAGTCTATAAAAAAAATAGTTGGATCCAAATTATATTTCTGGCAGATGGAACAAGTTAACGTCAGTTGCCCAGAAGGCTAAAGCTTGTTACTAATTTTTGCGGAGAAGTGCTTTAAGACTTTTGGTTCCACATGCCCCTCCTAAGTTTTGTTCTCTTTCCAATGTCCTGATCTTTCACAGTGTCTGAAAGTGCCTTGAGACAATAAGGAGGTTTTGGGACTGGTAAGACTGGCTTGGAATTACTCCTAGAGGCACATGGGTGTTTTTTTAAAGAGTTACTTTACAAGACAAGGACAGTTTTTTTTAATTCTCAAAGAATTGGGTTGCCGCTTGCATGATATCAAGAAGGGTGACCTACCCATCCACTACATTATCTTGGATTTGTTTCTTTATATCAAGGAGAAGACTTTTCCTTCCAGTCTCCAGATGGAAATTGCAGGACTCCTCTGTGTTCTAGATTTAGAGCTGTGTGGCTTTGGAATATTTTAATAAATCATTCCACAAAGGCTTCAGAATTTTTTTTCCCCTCTGAGTACAATAGTTTTATTTTAGCTTAGGAAACAGTCTCTGAATATCAGGCCAACTTCTAACCATATAATCCCTTTAAAAAAATCACTTTAGCATCTTATCAGGTTTCAGCTGGTACAAACAGTAAATTGTACTGGCAGTACCAAACTTTTTTGTATTTTTCTTGTAAAACCAAAGGCATACCTGTTTCAAGTGACTCAAAACCAAAACTAATGAGCTTTTTATGACTTAACCACAAATGCAAGAGTCATCTTCAAAGAGGGTGCAAAACGTACAGCCCTCCCAAGATCCAGAGTCCCCTCCAAGACAGCTAAAAGAAAGCCTTAAATAACCTCCTCATCTCGCGACCTGTCGATGGTCCCTAGGATACTAGCCATAAACGGAGTGTGACCCACATTCTGTGAGGACATCTGCGTATTCTCAGGGCTGCCAGGCTGACAACTGGCCACCTACAGACACAGACCGGCCCGACAACCTGCATGCCCGGGCATGCAGACGGCCAAGAACTCAGGACAGAAAACGAGAAAAAAGGGAAAGCAATAGCTGTCCCTGGGAGTGTCACTCAGTCGTGACTGACTCTGGTGATCCTATGGACTAACTCCCACTCGACTCCCTGTCCATGGAATTTCCCAGGGAAGAATACTGACGTGGGTTGTCATCTCCTTCTCCAGGAGCTCTTCCCAACCCAGGGATGGAACCCATGTCTCCTGCACTGCTGGCAGATTCTTTACTGTCTAAGCCACCAGAGAAGGCCATGCCTGGGACGGAAAGGATCAGTGACCAGGGGGTACCCAAAACCAAACTCGCAAGAGTCTCATGCCAAATAACTAATTCTTAAATTTTTTCCCCTGCTGATCTGAATTTGGAAAGGAAGGAACAAGAGGGAATTATTACCTTCCTCTCTTGGCCAGCCTTCCCTGGTGGCTCAGTTGGTAAAGAGTCCCCCAGCAAGGAGGACCTCCCCCAGGAGGCCACCTGCAATTGCTGACCCCGGGGTCTGATCCCCGGGTCGGGAAGAAGGAAATGGCAACATGCTCCGGTATTGCCTGGGAAATCCCATGGATAGAGGAGCCTGGCAGGCTGTAGTCCACGGGGTCGCAAGAGTTGGACACAACTTAGCGTCTAAGGCGAGCACTTGACCGGGCACTACAGACAGAGACCCAGGAGGCTGATGTGGTAGGAAATGGTAACATCGGCTGGTTTAATCAGGACCCAGGATCTCTCAGGGGCAGCCCTCCTTTCCCCCCGCCCTGGAGGAGGGTGTCCCAGACAGTGCTAACTCATCCTTGTTATAAACATATGGGAGCTGAAGTTTTCCCCTGTCCTGTTAGGATTTTCAGCTGGGACTGACATAAGACAGGAGAAAAGCATAAAATGTATTTACATGTACAAAAGAAGAAAAACGCTCAGAAGAAAAATGGGGACTCAAAGAAGTGACTAGGCCTAAGTGCCTATATACTAGCTTGAACAAAGAGTAGTCACTGTAGAAAAGTAACTGAGTGACGTGGTGGCGATGGTCTAGTCGCTAAGCCGTGTCCAACTATTGCGACCTGATGGATGTAGCCCACTAGGCTCCTGTGTGCACCGGACCTCATACGGGCAGGCTGAAGGAAAACACTGCTTAACTGGACACAGTTCTCTTGGCCTCTGTGCCTCATCTCTTGTGATAAGAATGCTTCTTCCTCCTACCATAGAGAAGGTACCTCTCACATGGCACTTTTATCTCCTGCTTTTAGAAAGAAAAAGGAAGGTCAGTGTACCCCTCTTGCATCTACAGTTTATCAAGTGCCTTTAATTCAAAAGAAGCAGTATGGGAGTTCCCTGGGGGTCCAGTAGTTAGGACTTGGTGTTTTCACTGTAGTGGCCTGGGTTCAATCCATTGTTAGGGAACTAAGATCCTTCAAGCCTTGTGACAGAGCCAACAAAAAACACCCACAAAACCGAAATAACCAATATCCCAAAGTGGCATATTGTGGGAGTGGCAGGTTCTGAACTTCAAAAGTAAAAACAAGTGACCAGCGTAGCCCACAACTCAACGGCACACACGCTTTTCCTCGAGACAGTCATAGTATGCAGCAGCAGGGCTTCCAAAGATGCCTATAGGCACCTCCCTGGCGGTCCAGTGGCTAAGATGCCTTGTTTCCAATGCGAGTGGCCTGGGTTCGATCCCTGGTCGATCCACATGCTGCAACTAAGACCTACTGCCTGAATAAATAAATATTTTTTTAAAAAGAATAGTTATTAAAAAAAGAGAATATTTATAGAGGGATTTCCTGGTGGTCCAGTGACTGAAACGCCACACTCCTAACTCAGGAGCCCAGGTTCGACCCCTGGTCGGGGAATTAGATCCCACATGCAGAAACTAAGAGTCTGCGCGCTGCACTTGTCGCAACTGAAAAGATCCCAAATGCTGCAACTAAGCATCCTGCATGTGCGTGTGCTGCTACTTCAGTCATCTCTGACTGTTTGTGGCCCGATGCACTGTAGCCCGCCAGGCTCCTCTGTCCATGGGGTTCTCCAGGAACACTGGAGTGGGTTGCCGTGCCCGCCTCCAGGGGGTCTTCCAGGCCCAGGGATCAAACCCACGTCTCCTATGTCTCCTGCAGCGGCAGGCGGGTTCTTCACCACTGGTGTGCTGCAACTAAGACCACCAGTGCAGCCAAGAAAAAAGAATATTCATGGAATAATAAAGCGTTAAGTACTCAAGAGTCAAGGTGCAACACAATTAATAATTTTCCTTTTCACCAAGGGTTTTTCTTTTTTTACTCAGTGTATTTTAAATCAGAAATCATTTTTATTTCTTTTTTTTAATTTCTTTTTTAAAAAATATTTATTGATTTGGCTATGCCAGATCTTAGTTGCACCATGCAGAATCTTCTGGTTACAGCATGTGAGCTCTGGCCTGGCACCGAAGAATACAGTGACTCTGAGAGGAGTTTGGTGCCGCTTCCTTGGTTTATGCTAAGGTGGTTTTACCCCCCATTGTTTTGTAGTGACAGTGCACATGTCAACACAAAACACCAGATATCAAGAGAGTGAGAAGACAGGACACAGACTGAGAGAAGATATCTTCAAAACATATCTGATAAAAAGAGTTATCTAAAATTTACAAAGCAGTTTTTAAATGAAATAACAGGGAATCAAACAACTTGGTTAAGAAATAGGCAAAAGATTTGAATAGACACCTCACCAAAGAAGATGCATGATCAACAAGCGTATGAAACGGTGTTCGACATCATGTGTCATCAGGGAATTCCAAATTACGACGCCGAGACGCTCCTGTACACCTGAGAGAACGGTGGAAGCCCCAGGCACTGGCAGTCTTCACGTGCGGGCGAGGGTGTGGGGTCACAGGAAGCCTTGGTTCATTTCCGGTGGGGATGCAGAATGGTGCTGCCACTTTGGAGGACAGTTTGGTGGCTTCTCACAAAACTGAGCGAACTCTCACATGGTCCGGCAGTCGTGCCCCTGGCTATTCACCCCAATAAACTGAAAATTCAGCCCCCACACAAACCCGCACACAGATGTGGATAGCAGTTGTATTCATAGCTGCCAAAACTTGGGGGCAACCGAGGCGTCCTTCAGTAGCTGAAGGGATGAATTAGCGGTGCTACATCTAAACAGTAGAATTTGTTGTTTTTCAGTCACTAAGTTAAGAGGAGAGTGAAAACACTGCTTAAAACTCAGCATTCAAAAAACTAAGATCATGGCAATCCGGTCCCATCACTTCATGGCAGATAGATGGGAAAACAGTGTAAACAGTGACAGACTTTATTTTCTTGGGCTCCAAAATCACTGCAGATGGTGACTGCAGCCATGATATTAAAAGATGCTTGCTCCTTGGAAGAAAAGCTATGACCAACCTAGACAGCATATTGAAAAGCAGAGACATCACTTTGCCAACAGAGGTCTGTCTAGTCAAAGCTATTGTTTTTCCAGTAGTCTTGTATGGATGTGAGAGTTGGTCTATAAAGAAAGCTGAGCACCGAAGAATTAAGACTCTTGAACTGTGATGTTAGAGAAGACTCTTGAGAGTCTCTTGGACTGCAAGGGGATCCAACCAGTCAATTGTAAAGGAAATCAGTCCTGAGTGTTCATTGGAAGGACTGATGCTGAAGCTGAAACTGCAATACTTCGGCCACCTGATGCGAAGAACTGACTCATTAGAAAAGACCCTGATGCTGGGAGGGATTGAAGGCAGGAGGAGAGGTGGGCAACAGAGCATGAGATGGCTGGATGGCATCAGTGACTCGATGCACATGAATTTGAGCAAGCTCCGGGAGTTGGTGACAGACAGGGAAGCCTGGCAGTCCATGGGGTCGCAGAGTCGGACACGACTGAGCACTGAACTGAAGTGAAAAAAACTGATCTGAAAAAGCTATATACTTTATAATTCCAACTACATGACATTCTGGAAAAGACAAAACAATAACAGTAAAAAGATGGGTGCTGACGGGTGAGGGGAGATGGGCGAGGTGGAGCACAGACTCTTTAGAGCAATCTCTTTCTGTTTTGTAAATAAGTTCACTTGTATCATTCTTTTCTAGATCCCACATGTAAGTGATTACCATATGGTATCTGTCTTTCTCTGACTATACCTCACTGTGATAATCTCTAGGTTCATCAATGTTGCTGCAAAAGGCATTATTTCATTCTTTTATGATTAATGCTCCACTTTATATTTTATCTTCTGTATCCATTCATCTTTTGATGGACATTTAGGTTGCTTCCATGTCTTGGCCATTGCAAATAGTGCTGCTGTGAACCCTGGGGTACATGTATCTTTTTCAATTAGTTTTCATCTTTTCCAGATACATGCCCAGGAGTGGGATTGCTAGGTCATACGGCAACTCTACTTTTCATTTTAAGAACGTCCACACTGTTGT
Organism: Capra hircus; assembly: GCF_001704415.2. Taxonomy (NCBI): domain Eukaryota; kingdom Metazoa; phylum Chordata; class Mammalia; order Artiodactyla; family Bovidae; genus Capra; species Capra hircus. The sequence goes on along the minus strand of NC_030809.1, from coordinate 442,327 downwards.
TCATGGTGGCTGTGCCAGTACACATCCCCACCAATAGCATAAGCGGACCCTTTTTCTCCACACCCTCTCCAGACTTCCTCTTTCTTCTTGAGTATTTTTGGCATTTATGTCTATATGATACAGATGCACTACAATGTATTGGTTATTGATTTTTGTCTACTGACTTCCTGTTATGGTGAGAATTTAGCTGTCTGATACAACTATCCCCTCAGCTCCTCCCCGTTCCAATATATTATCATTTTTTAACTAAATATTTGCAGTTTCTAATATTATGGCTATGCAATTATTCACAGCTGAGCATTTATACTGCTGATCTAATTTTCTTTCTTGTTTTATTTTCCCAAGGCCAACAACTGCCCTTCTTAGAGACACTACTTTTGGGGCAGTGCTGGGTCTTCATTGCTGCATGCAGGCTTTCTCCAGTTGTGGCGAGCAGGGCTGAGTGGCGGGGGCAGGAGGCTGCTCTTCGCAGCCTCTTCGTGGCGCGTGAGCCTCGTTCCGGCGGCCTCTCTGGTTGTGGAGCGCAGGCTCTAGGCACGTGGGCTTCGGTAGTTGCGGTGCCTGGGCTTAGTTGCCCCGTAGCATGCAGGATCTTCCAGACCAGGGATTGAACTGGTCCTTCACATTGTAAGGCATCATTCCCTGGACAAGCAGGGAAGCCCTGACTTATATTTTTTCCTTTGTGTTCACTGATAATTCTTGCACCTTCCTAAAACTTCTGTTTCTTGGCAGCATTCTCTAAATAACTCCATTATTCTGAGTTTCGGATTGATTTCCTTTTAGGCCTGTGACAGAGCTGTCGTCTTGGGAGTCTGTAGTCATCCTAGAAATTCTTCCTTCCTTCCTTCCGATGGGAATTCTGGCTACTGGTCATGTCTTACCTTTTCTTGGTTTGCTCTTTCTTGGTTTGCTTACTCTTTCTCGGTTTGATTTGCTTAAAAAAAAATTATGGAAGCATGTTTCACCAGTAGGTCCTGGGGGTTAGAAAGCTACCAGCAGGTACGGGAATGCCAGCCCCTGGTGTTCCTGTAGTTTAAGTTACAGTGGCCTCATCTAAGCTGGTTGTCCGCCACGGGAGTTGCGCTGCCACCGTGGGGTCTGTTCACCATCTTCGTTAACGTTTGCCTTTCTTCTGTGTTAGGTCTCTTGTTTCCCGTATGTATATCTTTTCTTTTGTGGTTTCTGCCCTCATTTTGGAAGAACATGCCCTCTAGGAGCTTCCTGAGAAAGGATGCATGGGAGGCAAAAGCTTTAAGATTTTCTATGTCTACCAAGTGCTTATTCTGTCATACTTACTGAATAGTTCATCTGGGTACAGAATTCTAGATTAGTGTATTGGTTAAGGAATAGACCTGTGTACTGTAAAGAACATGGTTTATTTCTCTCACACGGATGGTCTGGAGGAAGCAGGCAGGAAGGCAGTTGTTCAGGCACCCAGTTTCTTCCCCACTGATCGTCCCACCATTCCCTGGGTCGATCCTAAGCCAATTCACCAAAACACGTCCACATTCACGCGCGGGAGGAGCGGAAGGGGAGAGCAGGCAGTTCCCTTTGAAGCTGAGACTGAGAAGCCTGCACACCCTCTGATCAGCTCGGTGGGGGAGAAGCCATTCTCTAGTCCATCTTTTTACGCAGGATGTTGCCTTCTCAGGTCCTAAGTTTACACAGGGATCTGGACCCAGTCTCCATGTGAGGGCTCTGGAGTTCATTTCCTGTGTGTGACCCTCATGAAATCCCCCAGCTCCAGGCTGTAGGGACAGGCAGAGGCCCAGCTTTGCCAACAGCTGAAGCCCTAAGGGCTGTCTATTGCTCTGAGCAGCCCAGACACCCTTCACCACTGCCTGGAGTCCCTGGCGGGCTGGACCTCCCAGCTTGCTGCCCATCTCCACCCCCTTCTCCCTCACACACCACCTCTCGCCCCCTGTTCCCAGAGCTCACCAACTCTTTCCCACCTCCTGGCCTTTCCCAAGCCGTCCCCTCCGCCTGACTCTTCCTGACATCCCTTTAGCTTGCCCCCTCCTCCTGCTCAGATGTCACCACCTTGGAGACTCTCCCTGACTCTGAACAACGGAGTTCATCACTATCCCTACTACTATCACAATCACTACTCAGATGAGGACCGTGATTTTTCCTTGTTCAGGATCTGACTCTTGACTAAATAAGGGCCTAGGAAGCTGATTCAGAAAGTGATACCAGGGAGCAGGATTGAGGGAAGGGGTGTGAACAGAGGAATTGCTGTGAATACGAGGAGGTGCTATTGAGTCAACTACCCAGGATCTTCTGAGGAGGACTACCAGTGGTGGCTCAGAATTCTTAGGGGAAGCGTGAGAAGCCTGTATACCCCAGAGCTGGCTCCTCTGTCAGGGTGCCCCTCACAGCCGTTCAATTCCCCTGCACTTCTGGGCTGCATATGTGTCAGAGAGGTCTGCAGCAAGAAGCAGGAGGTACGGTCTGAGGTGAGACCCCGTCAGGCTGTCCCTGTGCAAAGCTGGCTGAGGCCCACAGAGAAGTGGCTGCTGTGACAGTGGCGGGTGAGAGGTGCGGCTGGGAGACGACACAGGGCCTTAAATAAGCATCGCCTGTGTTGCCCTTCCCCAAGCACTTAGATGAGTGGCCAGCACGCAGCAAACACTTAAGACATATTTGAATGGATGAATGTATGTATGGCGCTGCAGTCTAGTGGGGAAAAGGGACGTAGTGACGAGCTAGGAATGTGAAGTGGGCTGTGATGGCCTAAGTACAGGTTGTCAGGGGGGCTATAAGCTGGAGCCCAGCCAGTCTACTGGGAGAGAGAGGGCTTGCTGGAAGAGATGGCCCTTAAGCTGAAATCTGGAAGATGAGCAGGAATTAACTGCATAGCTGGCTTACGAAGCATTTGCACATCTAAGTAAAAATACCAGGGACAGAACTCATGGGAACGTTTACCAAGCTCTTTCCGTGGGCCAGTCTGCTGAATGCTTAGTGGGTCTTGTTAGTCTCTGTTTTTAACCCTGTAAAAACCGTTGACCGACCCACCTGAGAAGTCAGGTGGCTTCCAGTGACTGGGAGAGAGAACCCTTCCCCCTACTTCACATGGGCGGACTGAGGCTCGGGGCAGGGCAGTAGGTTGCCTACAGTCACAGAAGTGAATGGCAGAGCCGGGATGAACACCCAGAGGTCCTGAGCCCCTGCTCCTGAGCTGGCCAGACAGAACAGGGGCTCAGGAAGAGGGAGTGAGGAGGAGGGGAAAGGAGGCGCCACCGTGCTGAGCTGGGTGGCACTGCCTCCCTAGCTATTACCAGCGGAAGCTGAAGGAAGGCGCCTGTAAGGCTCAGGAGACAGAATCGGCCGCAGTGCGGCTGCGGCCCCGGAAGAAGCTTCCCTACAGCCCCCCGCAGGCAGACACCCTGGAAATCCCTGAACGCAGAGTCCTCAGGGTCCTGAGCCGGCTGAAGCAGCAGAACTACGGTGAGGGCCCCGGGCTCCCCCAGTGGCTCCCCGCTTCACCCCGGGCTCCCGCAGCTGGGGCCAAGGCACGGCTCCCTGCTTTAGGCCTAGCTGTGTGCTGACAATCACCCCCCTCAGCTCAGCCGCCCCACTCTTCACTCTGAGCCTGAGCCCAGGGAGCACAGCTCGTCCCGAGACCCTGGACTGGGAGGGCAGAGGGGCTGAGCAATGCCAGCTCATCATTTCTTGAGCACTCTTGGGGTCACTCACTGTGATAAACCCTTTGCAGATGTGCTAGAATCCAGACATATTAATCGTGTTTATTAATACCCCACGCATTTACGATGAAAAAAGTTAAAGCAACTTGCGTAAGGCCCCACAGCTCACGTGTCAGAGGGGGTAGTTTATACGCAAGCCAGACTCCTGCTGTGTGCCAAGTGGGTGGACAAGGAGCTTTCCGAGTGTCTAGGCATGTGCTCCTTTCTAAGCTGCTATCAGCCCTTACCCTGTGCTCCCTTAAATCCTCCTCATCAGCTCTGAGGTTGACCTCAGGGAGGTCAAGTGAGTGGCCCAAACCCACCCAGCTTGTTGTGGCAGAGCCAGGTTCTCCCAGGGGTCGGCCTGGCTCCCAAGGCTGAGCGTGCTCTGAAACACCCCCCTCCTGCCTCTTCCACCACTGCCAGCTGCCAACCTGCAGAGCCCGTACGCCCAGGTGCCTTGCATCCCGCTCTGCCCGCGGCTGGACAAGAAGACGGTCCGCCGGAAGCAGGGCGGCCACTACGTGCTGGAGCAGTGCCCCTCCAGTGGCCTGGGCCCCGACACGCACAGCGCCCTCCTGCACACTGGCTCTCAGGGAGGCAGGTGGGTATCCTGAGGGCACGGCAGGCCCCAGCGCAGGCCCGACAGGCCCCAGCGCAGGCCCAACCACTGCCGCGTGAGAGGGCCTGGGCCTAACCCAAGGGGCATCTAGCCTTCCATGGGAGGATGCAGACACTGCTGTTCCAGGGACGAGAGAGGGGAAAGCACAGAAGAGGGAAGAAACTAGTCTCTGAGAGCCTGTGGGCTGGGCAGATTGTTCCAGAGTCAGTGTATGTCTGCCTTTTGGTGCCCAGGACTCCCTGGCACCTCCTGCCCTTCTCACACACAGGTTTAACTCTGAAGTTCTTTGTCTGAGTCTGATTCTGCTTTTGGAGTAGGAAACCGGCTCAGCAGCCGGGTGGATGTGAGCTCTGCCTGCAGCGGCCCTCCCTAGGCCTGCTGGGATGAACTGGAGCAGAGGGTGGTCACCCCCTCCTGACCTTCTCTCCCGCCTCTCCCGCAGGGAACCCGGCCGTCTCAGTTCTGTGCCGGCTCGAACCCACTGACCCTGCCGAGTCCTGACTCTGCCTGTGGACAGACGGGTCATCGGGCAGGTACTGCTGCTGGATTTCCCCTTTGCAGCCTGGTAAGCCAATAAACAAGAACCTCAGCCTCTGTGCCTCTGTGCCACCGGCTCTCAGAGCACAGGGCCTCAGGCTCCCTCAGGCCTCAGAGCCCTGAAGGCAGACTCGCTCTGGAAGCCTGCTGAGGGCCAGGTTTCCTGCTAGTGGTGGCCTGGGTGCAAGCCTTGACCTTCTGTGCACTCTCCAAGCACAGAACGGGAGTGTCCTCAGATGACTGTCTCCAGGCCTCGGACTAGGAGCCCCGCAAGGGCAGGAACTCGTCCCCCTGCTTGAAGGGAATGGTGAACATAAGGGATGTGCCTGGGAAAGACCGTGGCCTCTCACACAGGAAGACCCCATGGAAAGGCAGCTGGGGGGGTGGTGGTGCGGAGGCCCCTGGGGGCTGAGAGCCAGGGGTCTCCTTCCCTGGGAGTTGACGGGCGTGGGTGCTCGGCCACCCCAGTCCTGTCCCCAGAGCGCCCCCAGCAGTGAAATGCAGCCACAGTGAAAGGTGAGAAGGGCAGAGACCGAAATGAGGACACGGCTTTGACAAGTTTAAAACATGTATTTAAAATACAATTTATAAAATGCCTCATCTGCCGACTCAGGAGCCCGTGGTGCGGGTGGGGTGGGCATGCCCGCCGGACCAGCAGAGCAGGACGGCAGGGGACAGGCTCCCTCCTGGCCCCCCCCCCACCCCCTGTTCAGACGCCCGAGGGGCCCGCATGCATCCCGGGGGCCACATGGCCGAAAACAGGACCCCGGAGGCTTCCAGAGTCTCTGCCTACCGGGGAGGCTGGGGTAGCCCTGCCGGCCCGTCCCTGAGCAGAGCGTCCCCAGGCGGGGCGAGCAGGGGATGGCGGGGCTGGGCAGGGCGGGGCGGGGGCCCTGGAAGGGCTGAAGGGAGCAGATCGGGTGTTGCCTCCTGCCTGCAGGTGGGGAGCACCCTGACTGAGTGGGCGGAGAAGGGTGGGTCACCAGGCCCAGACCCCCAGCTCCTTTGGTTATAGGCTGACGTCAGAGTAGTGGCTCATGGGAAGCGGTTAGCTGGGAGGTCTGAGGCCTGGCTTGGGGGTCAGGGAGGAGCTGGGGAAGGGGACAGAACCACGGAGGCAGAAAGGGGCAGCAGCCTCAGGTTTCTGCCCCCCTCACCCTCCCTGGGGTTTTCCAAGCCAAAGCCTGCAGCTTACTTAAAAAAAAAAAAAAAAAGCACTTAAGGAAAGTTACGGACAGCTACAAAAAAACCCCCCACAAACACACACAAAATCCAAACCGTTCTCCCACCTCCCTGCCCACCTCCCCCCAACGCAAGAGTTTCCTGTTTCATTTCTTTTCAAACTTTCGCCTGTCACCTCTCCGTCAGGGGGGCCAGGGCAGACTGCTGGTGGGTGGGGGCAGGCACGCGGCGGGCAGAGCCCATCTTTGGCCGGAGGGAGGCGGGAGCGGCAGTCCCCACTACCTCCTCGATCCAGACACCCACCAGCTGGCCTCCTGGGCCCCCGCCAGGAGAGGGGATCAAGGGCAGCTGGTCCCAATGGCGGGGCCCTCAGCACCTCTGGCCTTCCCACCTGCCGACCCCTGTACCTTCTCCACCTGAAAAGGACAGTCTCATCTCGGGCCAGACACCACTGCCACGTGAGGGATGGACGCTGTCCGTCTCGGACGCGGAAACCTGGTCAGGGCCGCAGGGCCATGGAGACAGCAGCCTCCCCCTGCGCACCCCGCAGAGAGCCTGGGGCGGCACTCAGCACCCCGCAGACTCTCACTGAAGCTGCGTCCAGCTCTGCGCACACACCGCTTCCGGGCTTCACTCAGAGGTAAGCCTGTGCTGTGCACTAGCTGCTGAGGCTGACAGCCAACCTCCGCTCCTAAGGGGCAGATGCAACGAGCCAAGGCTTGCTGGGCCCCGCTGACATCCCCACGGGGTGAGGTGAGGGCAGACCAACCAAAGGCGGGAGCAAGCCTGCGAGACCTGGCCCGCCACCGCGGCCAGCGCAAGCTGCCCCAACCACAGACGTCACAGCACGGCTCCAAAACTCATCTGCCAAGCAGGCAGGCCGCCTGGCTGGCTGAGGGACGCAAGGCGCAGTGCAGCGGCAGAGACCAGAGAGCCTGAGAGGAGCCAGATGGTGCGCACACAGCTGCTCTGGGCGGAGCACTACGCCTCTTCCACCTCAAAGAGCCAAAGCCAGTCTCCAGCCTGTAAGGGAACACTGCCTTCATTCCAGGCCCTTGCTCTGGGAAAGGGTGGAGGGTAGCCAAGGGGCAGGGGGAACCAGTCTGTCATCACCAGCCTTTGCAATGCACAGCTTGTTTTTCCCCAAACGCACTCAGAATGGTTTGCTCCTAAGGTAGTGACTTCACAAGGGAAATGTCCTGGGTACAGTTACCACGCCAATGCCATCAACAGTGATGGCAACCCACATACTCGTGAGAGTTAGTTCTAAGTCTTGCCGGAGCGGGAAGGGCCACCTACGTGCTGCCCACACTCGGCAGGAGGCTCAGCGTCCTGAAGGCAGACTGTCTCTGGGCTTCCCTTGTGCTGACAGCGAGATGCTGAGCAAGTCTCGCAGCCCTCCTCCTGACACCGGGAGCACGGCCTCACCCCCGCCACCTTCTAGAAGCAGCCAGCCTGGCGGCAGGGAGCCACCCTGAGGGGTTTTGGAAGGAGAAGTCTGTTCACTTTCTCCATCTCCCAAAATACTAGAGGTGAGGGGCTGGCACCCTCCCCAGGCTCTCTGAGCCTACAGAGCCAGCCCAGTCTGCAGGCAGGGCGCAGAGGCCCTGGGCCGTAGCTGGGGGAGGGAGGTATAGGCATGGGTGCTCATCTGTCCTGGGGGCTGCAGAGCCCGGCCCCATCTGGGCGGCAGTAGGAACACAGAAGCTAAGCTCACCAAAGTCCTATTGGTTAATGTTTCTAGTGAATTTCCCAGAAACACTTTAAAGTAGACTACCAAACTACCCTTTCTCAATTAAAAATTCATTAAACTGCTAAAACCTCTCCCATGCACTTTTTTTTTGCAAATCAAATATTTGTATAAACAAACAAAAATAGGAAGGAAAGAAAAAAAAAAAGAAAGGCTATTTTCCCATGGAACTTGCTTTTAAGTGATGAAGACACGCACTGGAGGGTGGTGGACGGGAGTTCTCTGCGCTTTGTTATCCCAAATTAACGAGCATGATAAACTGCTATTGCTGGCGCCGGCTTCGCCCCAAGTGGCCAAGGGGCGCGGCCTGACTCTCTACTCTGAGTCCCTGGGGGGGGCCCAGCCCTCCTCTAACCCCCACCCTTTCCCTTTCCATTGACTGGGGACAGCCCTTGCAGACACGCCAATGCCGTGGGAAGAAGGGGAAGGGAGGTCACAGTGCATGGGGGTCAAGGTCACAGTGGGCGGAGCAAAGGGGATCACAGTGCAAGTCAGTCGGTCGCTCCCTCTGCTCAAGTCCAGCGGTCTGCCCCGGCAGTGCGGCCCGGGGTGGGTGGCGGCATCCTCGGCAGCCCGCGTTTATCTGCGCTGTTTGAAGCCTTGGGACCCATCAGGACCCAGAGGCTGTCTGATCACATTGTTGGGCTGCCGGCTGTCTTCCGGCTGGGAGATCCGGGTTGGCCTGAAGGAAAAAGACCAGAGGGAGGCCTGAGAAAGGGCAAAGGAGAGGCCCCCAGATCTTAAAGTCAACTTCTGCATCTGGGGTGGAGGCCAGTGGCTCCCGGCCGCCTCTGGCTCCCTGGGTCTGCTTCTCTCTCGAGCAGACTCGGCGCACCTCCAAGTTGGGAAGCCTCCGAGAGCAGGTGGGGCGGAGGGTCCCTGAGCGCTATTGCCCGCAGCACTCTGGAGGCGGGGGGAGTGCCCCAGGGCCCCTGCTGTCCAGGGGCAGCGACAGTGACCACAGAGAGCACGGGTCCCGCAGACCTTCGGGGGCCAGGCTCCCCAGGGGCCGGGCTGAGGCTAAGACCTCCGACCAAAGGTCAGCAGTGACCCCGCCCCGCCGCTCCCCCGCTCCTCTCCAGATCACGGGGCTAATGGCTAACTCGTAGGGCTGAAGAACTGAAAGAGAACGGACTTCTGCTGCTTTGCCAAATGAGGGCTTAGAGGAGAGAGAACGGGAGTCCATCAAAATCATGAAGGCGCGGTGCAGATTACTACTCCAAGCCTCAGAATACCCCCTCCCTCCAAAAGAGGCTTCTCGTAGTTAAAGGATGTTTTAACAAATACTGCTTTACCGGGAGGTGACAAACTTACATAATGCAACCTCTAGAGCTGCAGAGGCAAAAATGCCATGAAAAAAAAGAATTTAGGAAATTCACAAAAGCATCAGAGCGGGCCATATGAGACCCAGAACATCCGCAACTACTTGCCATTTAATTGTACGATAAATGGATGAGGCAGGCGATCATCATCCCGTTTCTCGGATGAGGCGGTGAAGACAGAGGGTGAGGTAGGTCTAAGCTGAGCAGAAGGAAGCGGCAGAGGCGCACGCAAAGCCGGCCAACGTGATTCGAATCCGCGCGGCCGGCCCCGCCCCGCAGGCCGCGCTCCTCCCCCAGGGGCGCGGCGGCCACACTCACCGGTCGAGGATGGGCTTCTCCTGCTCCTCCTCGGGGCTGGCGCTGCCCAGGATCCGCTTCCGGGCCTCCGCGTACTCCGCCTCCCGCTGCGCCAGGGACTTGACCGGGAGGGCCGGCCTGCTGGCGGAGTTGGGGCCGCTGACCACACCGTTGCTGGTGGGCCTCTTGAGGATGCGGATCTGTGGAGGGGGCCCCGTGGGAAGGCTATCGTCCTGAATCACAATGGGCACTTTGGGAGGAGATTTGGATTTCCTGCTGACGAAGAGCAAACACAGCCTCAGACGTCCTGTCCGCAATGAGGAGGCCCCAGCGTGCCCCGCCTCACCACTCCCCTCCCAAGCCTATGCATTAGTCTCTGGCCTCTGACCAGACACTGAAATTCTCACTCAAGGGTTTCGCCAAAGAGCAAGCTTGCTTATTAAGCTCACACAGCCCCAGGTCTGCTCCCCACACCGAACCCCAGGCGAGGGGGCGGGAACACCAGCTCACTCTGAGACTTCTCTCCTCCTGTTCATCACAGTCACAACCACCACAGTTTGGCCCCTGTGGCAAAACATCTCTTGTCCAGAATCCACTGGCCTCAGTTAGAAACCCCAGCTTCCCTACGCAGACCAGAATGTAACAGGCTGGTAGGTGGGGGAGCCCCTTAGCCTGGGGGTCGGCAAAGCATTCCTTCCCAGTCAAGGTCCCAACATGCGCTCAAACCCGGGCTCCAGGGGGCCGGCCCCGCCGCCCTGACCGGCATCCAGGCGGGACTGGCCACAGAGCCCGGCCTTCTGCTGAGGGGCCTGGGCCTCCCAGACGCTGGCGGCCCCTTCGGAAGAGCTCCCGAGCAGAGCCCCTCCCGCCGCCGCAGCAGGGCTCTCCGTCTGCTGGACGCGGCCGGGCTGCGGTCAGGACGATGCAGACGGCGCCTGGCAGCGCTCCAAGGAAAAGCACTGTCCACGGCTGGGGGTGCACGGCGGGCGTGTGTACACGAGGGCGGGGTGGGCAGCAGGGACAGCGGAGAGCGAGGGTCCAGGCGGGAAGGGCCACGAAGACCCTCCCCGAGCAGTCACCTAACTCCTCCTCAGAACCGAACAGCCCCGGGGGCCTGGTTTCAGGGCCCTGTTCTCAGGAGGGGTCGGGACGGGGGTGGGGTCTGCCAACGCGGGGCCTGGAGCGGGTCTGGGGGGACCAGGGCGGGTGGCCAGGGCGCTGTGACCAGGCGTGCAGACAGACGGGGAGCCAGGAAGCCAGTGGGTGGGCAGGGCCCCCCGGGCCCCCGGGGCCAACTAGGCGAGCCCACAGAGGCCCTCTCCTCCTCCCCGCGGGACGCTGACAGGTCAGCAGGGCCAAGACAGACCGCGCCACTCAACCTGCACCTGCTCTGCAAACCTACTTCCTCTGCTGCCCGAGTGGGGGAAAGCGATCCTTAGAGGTCCTGAAGAACCCCCAAGAGCCTTTCCTCCCCGAGCCCCTCGTGACGCCCTGAGCCACCAGTCGTGCAGGGCCCAGGGGACCGCCTGCCCGACCCCCGTGTCACAGAGAAGGAAAGTGGCGCCCAGGAGACAGTGTGCCCACACCTCCGTCAGCCTCCGCGCCCAGCCCTGGCCTGGCACCACCCCCTCTCTGCAGACCGCCTCTCGGGGGCCCACTAACGCAGCACGCAGGCGACCACTGCAGCCTCACTCCCACAGCCGCCGTGTCCGACCCTAGAGGAAGCGCTCGCTGCCCGCGAGCCTGACCTGCCACACCTAACGGCCGGCTGGAGACGCCGCTGACTGCCCAGCGCTCCCGGCGGAGCCTGAGCCTCAGACCAGACAGCAGCCTTACCTCTCCTTTCGTGTGATCTTCAGTTTTTTTTCCAACCGTCTGTCTATTTCCTAGAGGAAAAAAATGTATATAAAAGGTGGAAAAAATCTCTCTCAAATAAAAACTTACGTCTTTATTTTCAGAGCTAAGGGCAGCGTCCTCTGTGACCAGGGACGACAGTGTGTCCTTAGAAGTCGGGGGTGCAGCCCTCCCTTCATGAGCCTCTGGGGCGTGGGGCCCTGACTCCTTGCAGGTTCGTCCCCCTCCATGCCTGAGGCTGCGTTGAGAGTGCTAGACCTCACCCTTCAGCTGGGGTCTCTGCACGGCCTCGAACCAGTCTCCTGGATGCCCACCTGCCCTTCAAAGAGCCACTCACAACAACTCTCCACACATGAGCCTGCCTGGGTCCTGTCCCCACTGAAGACGCTTCAACTGATCGCCGGTCCGGTCTAAGCCCTATGCAAGCCTAAGCACACACACCTCCAGCTCCTGTTCCTGTCACACCAACCACAGCAAAACCAAGCTGGCCCGGCCCGCAGCCCCGTGGGGGGTGCGCCTGCCTCCAGTCTCGGCCCCCCGGAAACTCCCAGGTACCCTGCAAAACACAGCCTGAGTGGCTGCCTCTCCTCTCTCAAGTCTCGGCGCCCACACAGGACACACACTCTCCCTTCACGAGCCGCGGATCACGTATTTTACAATCAATTTTCTTTTTCTTTTACATGTATGGACTAGAACTCTGAGACTAGCACCTAGCAAGAGGCCTGGAACAGAAGAGAAGCCGAGCGCCTGCACAGCCGGCTGGGAGTCGGAGTCCTCCGAGCCTCAGCAGCAGCAGCTGCAGGCCGCTCCAGAGCCTGGGGTGTGAGCCTGCACGTGCGGGACAGGGCAGCGGCGCCCAGCACAGCCCAGGCTCCGGCTCCTCAGCTGTCTCCTGTGTGTTCTTAAAACATGTCCCATTCACCCATGCTCAGGGAGGGCGAGACCATCTAGCTACCGGAGAGGGGCGCAATCATACGCAAAATTACGTACTGGTTCTCAACCTGGGGTGACTTTGGTACATTTGGCCACGTCTGGAGACGTTTTTCAGGTGTCATTACTGGATGGGAGGTGTGCTGGCATCCGGTGGGCTAAAATGCCCACCAGCATCCCACTAAAATCCTACAGTGCACAGAACAGCCTCGCAGCAAAGAATCATCTAGCCCCAAAGGTCAGCAGTGACCAGGCTGAGAAACCCTGGCCTAGTGAGATGGGTGGGTTTTCAAAGGACTCTAGTACGTGCAAAATGTTAAGAACGATGGCCTTAATGAAAAGGTTTTGAAATATTTTTCTCAAAAACTTCAGAGCCCAGAGCTAGTTTTCACAAATTATATCCTGAAATATAGTTGATGGCTACAGTTCAAGCTGGTTAGCGGTACTGTTCAAATCTTCTACAATCTTACTGATTTGTTTGATCTACAGACTAAAAGAATCAATAATCATTCCTTTTAGTACATTAAAGCTTACCATTGTAAGCGACAATCTCTACCTTAAAATCTATCATTTCACATCAATAAAGCTATTCCAGCTTTCTTTTGGTTGATATCACCTGGAATATATCCCCCCCTTTTACTTCCTTTCATGTCCTTGTTTTTGTTTCCTGTGAACAATGTGAAGCTAGCCTAATGATATGAAGCTGAATCTACATTGAATCTGACACTGATACGACTGATGCTGAGTTGTGTTTAACATGTTTTATTTTTATGAAAAACTCAAGCTATAAACATTTGCTGCTGCTGCTGAGTCGCTTTAGTCGTGTCCAACTGCGCGACCCCACAGACGGCAGCCCACCGGGCTCCCCCGTCCCTGGGATTCTCCAGGCAAGAACACTGGAGTGGGTTGCCATTTCCTTTTCCAGTGCATGAAAGTGAAAAGCGAAAGTGAAGTCGCTCAGTCGTGTCCAACTCTTTGCAACCCCATGGACTGCAGCCCACCAGGCTCCTCTGTCCATGGGATTTTCCAGGCAAGAGCACTGGAGTGGGGTGCCATTGCCTTCTCCAAACTATATTTAGGCAAGCATAACAAACTGTATTCTGAGGGCACCTCTAACTCTCTGGAGGGGGTAGGAAGCCACAAAAATCAAACCTCTCACTCAAGCTTGGAACACAAGCTGCTGCCCGATGGCTGTCTAATGCTGGACAGAAATGGTGCGTGGAGGGGTGAGAGAGTGAGCTAGACGCTTTCTGTGAACACACAGACATGCACTCAAAGAAACCCTATGCCCACAGCACCCTCGGTGATGAGACTCTTCTGAACTTCAGGACTGATGACAGTGTTACTGCCCAAGTCAACAGTATGTTTCGTGTTAGACTAATGCCCACCAACTTTTAAGGGCTTTTCACAAATAACTGGTAGTTTTGAAGTTTGCGTCAGTTTGCTACAATCTGAAACTGAGACTTCCTACTCAAGCTCCTCCATCATAAATGCAAGGTTTTACATCCACGGGATTTAGTCTTCAAACGGGTCAGATCAAACGCCTCCAGAGGCGGGCAAGCACCCAAACTCCCTCTGAAGGGAGCACAGTGGCAAGGGGAGGGGGCTCCAGGGGGCCAGGGAGCACGCGTCCCTCAGACAGGCAGCCATGCCCGGGGAACTGAAGCTGCTGCTCCAGCGTGATGCGAAAGCTCTGCGTTTGTAAACTTCATTCCAGGGACGCTTGCCTCTACATTGCTCTGAGGACCAAATACGAGGCAAATGGACCTAATAATGGGTTAGCAGGTTTTTAAAAGCACTATGGGAAATACACAAGACGGTGACTGAATCTGAGCGCGCCCATGCAGGCTTCCTCTCAGGAGGGCGCGGCTCCCTTCTTTCTCCAGGGCCCGAGGGAAGCCGGAGAACAGAGGCTGGTGGAGGAAAGCCCTTCAAGAGGGCGCGCGACGGCCAGTGCCTCGCGGCTGCCCGTGCACCTCCCCAAACCCCCTTTCCGGTCACACCAACCCTGTGTGAGCCAGAGAGGCTTTTCTCTTTCTCCGTCAGATGAGGGGAAGGTGCTCAGAGAGGCTACAGAGCTCCCCCACGGTTGCAGCGCAGCCCCAGAACTAAGGCCTCTGGAGGCCCGCCGCATGCTGCCGCCCCCCCACACCGCTCAAGCCGGCGGGCACCGAGATCCGTTTAGCGGGTTGAGGAGGAACTCGGCTGGCAGTGGGGAGGACGGGTTCTGACGCCGACAGCCCTGGTGGAAAGCGGGTCCCGGCCGCCTCGGCTGGCCGGCTGCAGCTCGGCGCGCCCAGGGCCGTCCGCAGGAGGCGGGTGCTCTGCCGGCAGCCGGAGGAGGCCCCGTGTCTCCTGCTGGCGTCTGTCCAGGGTCAGGAGTCCATTCTCTCCTTGGACAGGCCCTTGCAATCGACGCACGCTCTGACCCCGGCTCTGAGGAGCTGGGCCCAGCGGACACTCTCCTGCAGGGCACACTACAAGGAGAACGCCGGTCTCCTCAGAGGTAACAGCAGAGGGATTCCAGCGGTTGCAGAAGGCCTGGGGAAGCGCCTGCTGTGGCCCCAACAAAGCATCCAGCCAGCTAAGGGCACCTGCCTCTTCCACAGGGGTGCACACAGGCCCGGCCCAAGGTCAAGCCTCCTGCGGGAGAGGCCCAACCTCCATGGCTAGTGAAAGAAACCCATAGGCTCAGCACTGGAGCTCGACCCTGACAGAGGAAGGCCCACTGGGGCGCAAGAGATCACGGGCGAGGGGAGTTCTAGTTCCCACGACTCCTCCTTCCGGAAAAGCTCTCTATTTCTTCTCGAGTAGCACTGAACAGACTCCAGAAGATGGTGCTGTGTCTCCTCTCTGTGGGTTAAAATCCTCAGCAACAGGTCTGCTGTCACCAAGCGCAGGTGGCGCTTCACCTCTGCAAGAGGAGGGCCACGCTGCCTGGTCTGCGAGAACAAGCAAACCAGAAAGGCAGCAGCCTAGGGCCGGGGAGCAACGAAGAACCACCGGAGGCAGCCAGGTGCTCCTGGATAGGCTGGTCCTTAGGAGAGACAGAAGGGAGGTCACCGCCACAAGACGGGTGCAATGAGACGTCAGGGTCTGCAAGTTCAACGCACCCGAGAGAGACGCACAGCCCCACTGGCTGCTGAGGCCCTTAATCGTGCGACGAAGGTGCTCGCGCGAGCCTCCAGCAGAAGCTGGGGGTGGATGCACAGGAGCGGAAGGAGACACTGTGAACAGTCTCAACTGAGACCCAGCCAGAACCTTCCAACGGAACGGAGGGCCAGCACGTATGCACGGCAGGCAGACGACGGGGAGAGCCGCGCTCCGTAACACAGAGGCGCACGAGAGAGAAGAGAGCAACGCGAGGAGGGAAGAGGGGAGGACACAGGCAGACGAGAGAGCCAGACTCCTCGGGCCGTGGTGCAGAGTGCAGGACAGCGCCGTTACAGCCGCCCTGGCAAGACGCAGACTTCACCGCTCCCCCTAGGGACGGCGGAGCCAACCCAGGCCCCCCGGTCACCAGGCAGCCGACACAACTGCCGAGAATCTCGATACCGAGCGGAGGTCTGAGAGGTCCTGGTTCTGACCAGGAAGCACCGTCTCTCCATCGGCAGAGTTACGCTCTAAGGGACTTTTTGAGCACAAACTGTCTCTCTGCCAGTTGCCATTTCAGAAGTTGGTATTTTCTGATTCTCCTCTCAAATTCAAGGCACAGTGACCGATCTTGGGCTCCCTTTGAACCGCTATGCCCCACAGGCTACGTAGTCCAGCTCTCCCAAATTGGGAACCACATCCTGCAGGGAGACCCTGGGGGATCTGAAGAGACAGCGTTCCTCTGAGAAACAGAGCCTGACCGGTCGTGAGGAAAAGTCGGGAGAAAATGCCATCAAGGAGTGAATGGTGAGCCCACCTCCCAGGGCGCTCTGGCCCCTGGACTCGCAGGGCAGTGGCAGAGACCACGCCGGGCCAGCCTCTCTAGGCGCCAGCAGGACGACAGCGCCCGGCGCCTGGCGAGCAGGCCGCCTCTGCCAGAGCCTCCTGGGGGCAGTCTCCCCAGCAAGGCACCTGTGTCTCCACACCACACACCGGGGGAATCTGGCTCCTCCCTCGAGGGCCTCAGTTGCATTTAGGAATAAAACAAAATAACTCGCAGGTAGCTGCTGTTCAGTCGCTAAGTTGTATCTGACCCCGTGGACTGCAGCACACCAGCCTCTGTGTCTTTCACTGTCTCCCAGACTTTGCTCAAACTCATGTCCATCGAGTCGGTGATGCCAGCCAACCATCTCCTCCTCTGTCGTCCCCTTCTCCTCCTGCCTTCAATCTTTCCCAGCATCAGGGTCTTTCCCGAAGAGTCAGTTCTTTGCATCAGGTGGCCAAAGGATTGGAGCTTCAGCATCAGTCCTTCCAATGAATATTCAGGGTTGATTTCCTTTAGGATGGACCGGTTTCATGGGTGGAACCAGCAAACTCTGGTCTAAAGCCAGATAAAAAGGTCTCCTTAACTCTTAAAGCACACCCCTGGCTATTTCAAGTCCAGATGTGCAATTTACAAAAGCTTTTCCCAACAACCTTCATATCAACTTTAGTAACGGCGCTTCATCCCTGCCTTTTCCCTCCACATCACTGGCATGGCAGTGATCCGGTCCTGCCACAGGGGGCTGGCCGTCTCCAATGCCTCTGCCTGCCCCACCCCTCGGCTCACTCTAGGAAGGAGGGTACCCACAGTCGCCTCGCCCAGGTCTGATTTTACAGCCATGCTTCAGGATCCCCGTCAGGTTCAATAACTCCTGAGCAAACATGATTGGGTAAATCAGAGCAAAAGGCAGAATTCAGAAGTTGAGAGACAAGAGCTGTGGGGCGCAGCGAAGCCATCAGCTGCCTCTTTAACACAGACTCGGGTTGGTCTGTTTGAAGGTTCCATTTCCCACCAGGCATTCCTCCTTCCTGTTACTCCCAGAGCAAGGAAAGACACGGCACTTTAATTATGTGGGTCACTGTAGGGCACAGGATAAAGTCTAAAGCTCCCTCCCCAAGGAAATCTATGCTTTGTTGATGTATCGCAAGGCTATTTTCCTTTTGCTTCACTGTGATTAAAAAAAAAAAAAGCTGGAGACACGCGTTTACGGAAAGCCTAAAACCTGCCAAGCAGGAGACGTGCTAGCAGCGGGAGGCCGGGACGAGTGAGGCAGTCCCGCCGACGGGAGCCCCGCCAGGCAGAGGCAGAGCAGCCCCGCGGCTGCAGCGCGAGGCGCGCACGCACTGCCGGGAGAGAGAGACGAAGCCGGGGAGAGCTGCGCAAACTCACGGCGGGGAGACAGAGCGGCAGGGAGAACAGAGGGAAAGGAAAAAAGGGGCCCCAGAGAGACGCTTCTTAAATAGAGACGCTCAAATCTAGAAGGGCATCTGACAATGGACCCATCTCTCTAACCTTAGATTAGGGTTAGAAAGTCATCTGAGAGTACTTCAGCTGCACCCAGCCACGGTTCTTACTAGCTGGTATCCATACTACTCAAAAAGCTACCGCGGAAAATTAGTTATAACTCCTAGGGCCAGCGAGATATGAACTGGAAGAAGCCAGGGGCACCAGAAAGCAGAAAGGGCGCTGGGGCGGCAGGCAGCAACCACCCAGCGATTTCTACTTGGTTGGAAGGGACACCCACTTCCTGCTTTCTTTCCCCAGTTCGGCAGAGCTTTCCGGATCCCTGTGCGCCTGCCCAGAAGGAGGGAGCCCTTTGGGCACGCTCTCCTCTGCCTCAGATCCAGCTGGGCCACTGTGCGCAGGGGTGCTGCCCTATGTGGCTGGGACGCGCTTGACACGTGGCTGGTCCAAACCGAGAGGCGCTTTAAGTGCCAAAGACACATCTGACTTCCCAGCCTCAGTTAAGAAAAAAAGTGTAACGTGGCTCATTAATGTACTTTCATATTGTTTATATGTTGACTGGATACTGCTTTGTATATATTGAATTATAAATATTAATTTCATGTGTTTCTTTATACTTTCAAACATGGCTTCCCGAAAATTTTACGTTACCTCCGTGGCCCGCAGGATACTTCTGCTGGGTAACACTGCTTTAGACCTAACCTTAGAACGAGAAGCATCCCTCCTGTCCATTTCATCTGCTGGCAACTAGTGACTGAGTGCCCGAAGGGCCCCGAGGTAAGCGCGAAGCAGCTAGCACTCACTCAGGGCCCAGTGTCCGGCTCAGGCCCTGCTCTGGGCGACACTCCCCGCCTCGCTTCAATTCAGCTCTCTGCGCTTAACTGTCCCTCCCAAACCGCCCTGCACTGCCGCTGAGCTTACTGGTGAATCCCAAACCTTGCTCAGTGCTCCTTCCCTGCAGCATTTTTACAGCTTAAGTAAGCTTTTATCAGTAGAATGGATAAACCATTTTCTTTACTCAGCCTCCCAGACACTGCAATCTCGGTGGTTCCCTCTCACGCTTCGAATCTGATTTCTTCTATAAGATAGGTTCCTCTTCCTCTCCCGATCCCTTGAGGTTGGGGAGTTTGCCCCTTCTGTGTCCAGGCTGGCTTATTAAGTGACCTCATCTAGTTTCACAGCTTTAAAATCACTCACATACACAGTCCCACTTGGATTTGAAAAGGTACCTCGGCCTACTGGGTCCAAAACCAACTCTTGGTTTCACCCCGTCGCACAAACCTGCTCCTTGCAAACCTGCTCCCCCCACCGCATTTCAGCAAGTCCAGTCTTCCAGGGCTCAGGCCAGACTCGACTCGCCTCTGAGGCCTCTTCACTCGCACATCAGCAGATCTCGCTGGTTCTATTTTCAAAACGTGTGCTGAATTTTCTGAGCGCTTCTGCTGCAGAGACTGTCCTGGTCTCAGTTCCGAGCAGCATCCTGATTATTTTCTGTGCTTCCATTCTTGCCCCTACAGTGTGTCTGCAGAGCACCCAGAATGATCTTTTTACTCTGGGATAACTTTATTTAACTCTTATCACTAGGCAAGGTAGATTTTATTCATCTAATTTTACACACAAGGAAAACAAAGCTGAAAGGGAGTGATGAAACAAAGATTTTAAGGCAAGATAAAAATGTAAGCAGAAGCTTCCCCTGCCCGTGGGTCTCCCCGCCCCCTCCAGCGTGCACTGCGCATCTGCGTAAGCACGAGCCAGACCCTCTCAGCAGCCGCATGCCTGCTCAGCCAGGGACAGCCCTGTCTCCCCCTGGCATCAGGCATGTGACTCCTCAGAAGACAGTGCTCCTTTCTCGATCGTGGAAAGGGTCAGAATGACCCACCACTTGCCCCGTAGGTACAGACATCTCCGGGGAACTTTATGTATTACGCCAATATATCGACTCCCAAAGCACAGCGACCGGTGCAGAACAAACAGGTCAGACACCCTGGGGAGACACTAGGCCGCACCTAATGGAAGTTCTCAGCTTAAATACTTACTCACGGCCTTGTTACTTGCATTCTACCTGTTTTATAAGATTATCATTTTTTAAACTACCAAATGGGTGACCGACCCTTCAACACTATTAATGACGATGAGGTCACTTGAACAGCTGACCAAAGGAACCGTTCCGTAAGGATACTGGCTGTGATGGCCGGACCCCGGCCGTATGGAGAAGCAGCTAGAGGGAGCCACTGCCTGGAACAGAACAGACCAGAAAGCCGGGCAGTCCAGGGCTTCCGGCACTGTTAACCGGGCTGAGGCCAGGAGCACACTACACGGCCTGTCCACAAAATCTTCACCTGACCTGGAGATGAGCATTCCAAGCACTCCGGGCAAACTCGTCATAAAATGCCTCCCACACCTTGGCTGAAACTAAGACCAAAAGCAAAAGGGACTGTTCAGGGAGGAATGTCAGCCACCACCCTGCTCTATAGGAGCCACGCCGCCGGGCACCGTGATCACTGGCCTCCCACACCCTTGGGAAGGAGGCAGGCGGACGTCAGGGCGAGGCCCTGCGCTCTGGGGAAACGGGCAGAACTGGTCCTCAGACAGCTACCTATTTTCAGGAGAAAAGTCTACCGAGCCGGCTTCTCACATCTCCCCATGCTTGAGAAAAGCACTAAACCCTAAGACGCCTGCCTGTCCCTCGAGAGTGGCAGGAGCTGATGGAGCCGCGCGCCCGGACCACACGCCCCTCACCACACACACACACGGCGCCTGGCCCCCCGCCTCTCTGAAACTGCTCTCAGAGTCCTCTGAGGCTCTCTGACCACAGCCTTCAGGTCGGCTAGAACAACACTTTCCATTAGATTATCGATGAATTGATCAATGACAGTAGGTAGTGACGAGCCCCCAAATCACACCTGGCACCTGAACCCTTAGCCTAGCCTCCTGATTTCTGTCCTGCCACGGATGGAGAAAGTGGGTCACTGACCGCCCAGGGCAACCTATCCTTTCTTGTTCCTTTTAATAATGAAGACGGCAAGGCTTCTCTCCCAAAGGAAATATCAGACCTACAGACTTTGGGGGATGGAGCAAAGTCTCTATTGCTCCCTGACACCAGGTTTTATTCAGACACCCAAAGACACCTTCACCACAGGTTAGTCAGCATCATGGGCAGCAGGGGCGGGAAGCACAGTGCTTGGGGGCAGCCAACAGAACAGGCAGGACAACAGGGGCACAGGAGGGGGGGCGACAGGGCGGGGCCGTAGGGAGCAAGCCAGCCCAGGAAAAGGCCTGCAGATCCAACCTGCAGAAGGCAACGGGCGCCCCCAGCAGTCCACAGGCCACAGGCTACCCGAGGCCATCAGCGTGAGCTGCGGACACAGGGGCCCGAGAGGGCAGAGCTGTTCCATTTCCCCTTCACATTCTCTCTCCCCGCTTGGCCAGATGTTAAAAAGTTATTTACAACTTATAATCAAGATTTCAAGGCACTCCCTGGCGGTCTGGTGGTTAGGACTCGATGCTCTCACTGCTGAGGGCCTGGGTTCAATCCCTGGTCGGGGAATCCACAAGCATCGAAGCACAGCTCAAAAAAAGAAAAAAAAAAAAAGATTTCGACCAGCATCTCACAGTCACTGTTGTTAGCATTGCAGCTCACAGCAGCACTGTCCTTCTGGCTCTTGAGCACTGAGTTCAAGTTTCTCAGATACACAGAACGCATGAGCTCATCATCCAGGCTGCAGAAGCAGGTCAGTCCCAGGCGAGAGACACGCAACTGCACAGGACACAGGAACCAGCAACCGAGCACCGGGAAGCATTCAACTGGTTAGTTTTCTGCCAAGCAGCAACGGTGAACAGACCGTCCAGAAAGGCCCTGAAGCGCAGGCGCAGGGTGCCAGCAGCCTCAGCCCGGCCGCCTGCGGGCGCTCCTGTCCCGCACACGCCACTGGCTCACGGAGACAGAGGGGACACGAGCTGCACTCCACCTGCCCCGTGACGCGCCCTCAGGAGGCTGCCGAAGGAGCCTTGCCAGGAGTGGCAGGTGGATGTGGGAGTCCCCAGGTTTACAGGCTCTGCTCATTCACCAGTGAGACATGCAACTCAGCAGCAGGAACAGAACGGGCGGCTGGAGGGTCACAGATGCGCTTATGATCAAAGAAGGCCAGAGCACCGGGGCTGGACACGCGGCTCTCAAGCTCTATGAAGAGCAGCGCCGGTCCCGACCTTTCCAGACTCTAGTCCTGACGGCCCCGCAGAGCCTCGTCGAAGGGTCACATGCCTGAAGAATGCCGTCTTAGCTGCATTTTAACAAGATTTACTATTCCTTTTAGAAAGGAGAGACTGTTTCCGTATTCATTTTGTAAAGGAAAGTTTTGGGGGTGGAGGAGAGGATGACTTACAGTGAGGGACATTTTTAAATGCCTTACCCTCAGGGGTAAGATCCTTTATGTACCCCGAGACCGCTGCTGGGACTTGTTGCTAACGTCTGTGGCTGCTGGCTCTAACCTTCATCCTGCGTAGAGCTTAGCTGGGTGGTAGGGAGAAGGATGCTTGGTGGAGGCGAGAAGAATTTGGAAGCCAGTTGGGAAGAGCAATCTCTATAGTAACCACTTAAGAAAGACCAATTTCATTCTGTATTTTGGCCACAGATAAAAGCAGCTAAACTTGATCTCCCAGGAAACCAACAAGCCCGCAGCTACTGTGACAGGAAAGCAGTTTCTGTGTCCGTGGAAAGTGTGCAGGAAAGGGCCCGCTCCGCTTGTGAAGGCGGCCACGGGACATGGCCTTAAACAGACGACGAACCGTGGGGCCGCTGCAGTGCAGAGGGGACAGCGGGAGAGAGGGCTGGCTCCAGGCAGACCAGAGCCACCAGGTCCAGACGACAGTGTGCCTTCTCTGGAAGGACTTTACCAAAGCTTTAGAAAGACACACGGCTCTGACCTGTTGCAGAAGGAAAAGCAACTTTCCAAATTCCAACCCACAGCAACCACGGCAGCTCTCTTGTACACCCAGAGCACGCTGGGAACAAGACCCCCATGCAGCCCCGAAGAGGAGCGCTGAGGGGTTACGAGTGAAAAGCTCACTATTCTTTCTCTGAAATCACAGTGAAACATCTTTTTTTCCAGAGTCCCAGGCACAGACTGCTCAGCACAATCACGTCTCAACTAGCCAACCACTTTATAGAAAGCCCCTCTGAAGACGTCAGTCCCGCGAGCTCAGTCTTTCCGTAAGGAGCAGAGACAGCTCAGCAACGGCTCCTGCGGCCGCGCTACGCCTGGGTCTGCGCTCTCCGACACCGCAAATTGTAAATGCCTTCTCTACTGTAACACAGACAGAAGGAAATCGGCACCAGGTAGCCCCCAAATAACTAGCATCTGCCCCCACCCACACCCAGTGCACACCCTCCGCGATGACAGCGACGGCAGGCAGCGCTGCAGACCCCAAAGCGAGGCAGGCAGCCCTGCTTCAGGGAGAACGGTCTCTCCTCTAAAGGAAGCTGAGCAAGTCGAAGCTCCCATCTTTTAGATTAAGATCGAACGTTGGGGACTTTCCTGGTGCCCCACTGTTGAGCAAGACATCTTCCAGTGCAGGGGACGTGGGTTCGATCCCTGGTCAGGGAACTAAGATCCCACACGCCGTGGGGCAACTACGCCCCCACGGCGTGACTAGCGAGGCCAGTGCGCAGCAGCCGCTGGGCCCGCACTCCACGACAAGAGAGGCCCTTGCTCCACAACAGGAAAGAAGCCCCTGCACGCGCAGCTAGAGAAAGCACGCGCTCGGCCGAAACAAGCACAAAACTCGCTCCTCTCCTAAAAAAGAGAGCGCCTCCAACACTCTGCTTTGCTTTCGAACAAAGCCCAAGCTCTCCAGAGCCGTGTAGAGGAGGCTCTTCCAGACCGGCCCCTGCAGACCTCTCAGGCCTCAGCTCTTGCCAGTCTGCCCTGCCAAGGACCCCCCCCCTCCAGCCAGAGGAGATCCTCGCAGCTCTGCCAACGCTGCCCGTTCTTCTCTCACCGCCTCCTGGCCCGAGTGCACTGGCCCCACTCTCTGTCCTCCCAGACTTGCCAGTGCTTAACTCAACTGGGCCTTGGAATCTTGCTTTGGGCGTCACCTTCCCTACAAGACTGTCTCTGATCCCAGCCCCAGGACCCCGTCTATACTTCTTCCAAAGAAAGTGCTGCCTCCTCGCCTCCTCACTGGACTGTGCCTGGGACCTGGAGCACAGCAAGGACCCCATGCTCACTGACACTTCACCAAGACTCACAGACCACATGGCGCCGCTGCAGGGCTAATGTTCAGATGGCTGGCTCAATGAGAGTAGACAGTAACCCCAAATTCTTAGTCCAGAAGACCACTATCCTTGAACTCAAGATACACTTTCTTCCAACTAGCTACATGACTTCAGAAGGCAACTTCTGAGAGGCAATGAAATGAGAAAGGTTGCCAAAGCTTGATGTTAACTACCAGTTCAATCCCATTTATGCACCATCGTCCTTCCCCCAGGACTGGGCTAGCTCATTGCCAATAAGATGGAGTAGACTGTGTCTTTTTTGAGTGTCTAAACAAGTGAACATAAAGCTTCAGTCAAACAATCAGAAATCTGAACCTGAGTCCATCAACTAGCTTTTAGAAATGTTTTGATTCTTAAACTTTTTCCCTTCTCCCTTTTCTTTCTCTAACTTCGATCCCATGCTTGCACAGTAATAATTAATCAGTACCAGATGTTTTAAGAATGCAATGTCTTAAAAATGCAACCTCTGATAATATCGCTGATGCACAAGTCTAAGCTATTTTCACAACAAGACGACCTCTGCAGGCTCCGCATCCGGACCACCCGGTCACAGACCACTGGGTATGCGGCACAGACGGCCTGGCTCCTGGAATGATGATTAAGAAATATCACAACAGAATGATTAACCACCAGCTTCCCCTCTCTTTCCCCTTTAGAAACTCCTCACTAGGGAATTCCCTGGCAGTCCAGGGGCTGGGACTCTGCCCTCTCACCATGGAGGGCTGGGGTTCAATCCCTGCTTGGGGAACCAAGACCCCACAGGGCATGAGGCACTGCCAAAACAAACCAAAAAATCCTCCTATCTAAAAAAACCAAGCTGGTGTGGATCTCAGGCTTGTTTCCGACTTCTGTGCAGCCAAGTCCTAATCCTGCTGCAAACACCTTGCTTCGCTACAGCCCGGGAACGCGAGCTCTTTTCACACTGAGCAAACCGTGAGCCTGATTTGGGGGGAAACATGAAGATTGCGAAATGCGCTGTTTGTCCTCAAAATGTGCTTGAGATAAGGACACAGCTTAGAGTCTGGATCAATACTGACTCAATTCTACATTGCCATTTCTCCCAAAGGCAGTGTATTTTTAAAGTATCATTTCCCTGATGGGATACAAGTCATATTTTTTAACTTGTCTTTTCTCTTTTCTGAGGCTGTAACTCGTTGGGAGAGTAGGTAAAGGGACAGTTTTATATCAGGTAAGAGTTCACTATACTAACTAAAAGCAAAAAGCAGTCTATTTGCAGAACATTTGAGATGTTTCTCAGTCCGTCTTCCCCCAAAGGACACAACAGAACTTGATACTGAATGTTTTGAAAATAAACCGGAAACAGTGACCTCAGATGTCCTGACAAATAAAAAAGAAATTCTAGCAGGATGGCAAAATTCTCTGTGGTGTCGGAGAACAGGAAATCACCAAACACCTCTACTTTCAAGGATTGAACTCTAGATTACCTAAAGTTCAAAGGCTCACGTTTAGAATGAGTCAAACCCCATTTGCTAGCCTCGCCATCCCAGTTTTTTTATTTTGGCAAGGGGAGGTGTGTGTGTGTGTGTAATTTAACTCTCATTACCGTATCGCAGTTGAGAGACAGGGTAACCTGAAGCTAAGACTTTTACATACTCAGCTGGCTACATCTGAGAAACACTGTATAGTCAGTTTCCCTATGATACAGACATCAGGTCTCATCCCCTCCTTCAAAAGTACACATTTACAAGACTCTTAATGAAATTCACAAAGGGAATCAGATTCAAGGGAGCCTTCAAGTATAAACCCAAAGCAAACATATTAAAAATAAAAGCCTACGCCCAACTTCCAAACTGTCCATAGATCTCCAGGTGGGAGGCAGCAGAGTGCGAGAGAAAGAGTCCAGATTTGGAGTCAGACAGGTCACATCCCAGCTTCCGGATTACCATCTGTGTGACCTTGCACCAGATAGGGTTCCCTACATCTCAGTTTCCTTCCTTATTATCCTACAGAGGATAACACCTCCACAGGGTGTTCAAATTAAGTAAAAGCTATATAAAGGAACTTGCACCGTGGCCGCGCTGCTCACAACGCCCGTGTGACAAGGCTGGGCTCCGTCTCTCTACCTGGCACTTATGAAGGGTTTAGCACAAAGAACCCTGGATGAGCACCAGAAAGATCCAAGCTAGACCTAACATCTCTGGGGTCTGTTCAGCTACAGAACTGAGAGCGGGCTAGCTTATCTCCAAGCCCTCTACAGCTTCTCAAAGACTAAGGCAATCCTCAATTTCTGGACCCGACATTCATTTTTTGTTCATTTTCTTCTTTAACATGAGAAACTCATGTACCTTTGAAACAGGTGAGGAAAAAACAAAGAAAGGACACGATTCTCAAGAAACTTATCATTTGAGTCACATTCAAATTGCAGGCCAAGCTCTTTCGCAGGGAGCAGCAGGAGGGGTTCTGAATGATTCACTCACATTCGTAGGCAGTAAACGCCTCTACCGGGAGATTGTGAATTCTCTGGCACAAACTCGCTGCTGAGCACGCTGTCTAGCACAGAGCAGACACTCCAAACGGTGTGTTGAACGAACAAATACCCGGCCGGCTGACACCTGCTGCTCCTCACAAAAATCTTTTCATTGCTCTCCTTACTCAAATCAAAATTCAAGAAAGATGGTCTAAGAATTGTACTCAATACCTTCTGAACGGGTTGATTCTTCAAATCCTCAATTATGCCGAGAAACAAACACCCTGAGAGATGCTGAACCACCACTGGGAAAAACTTCAAGGCCAAAGGTCCAACATTAAGGGAATGCTACGGGAGAGGTCCGTCCTCGGCCTCCTCAAGCGCTGACAAGCGCCTTCAAAGCTTGGGGGGAGGGGGAACCCAGCTCCTGTCGTTCTACCCCGACTTGCCTCCTAGCTCAGTCGGTAAAGAATCTGCCTGCAACACAAGAGACCCGGGTTCGATCCCTGGGTCGGGAAGATCCCCTAGAGAGGAAATGGCAACCCACTCCAGTGTTCTTGCCTGGAGAATCCGATGGACAGAGGAGCCTGGGGTCGCAAGAGTCGGACAACTGAGCCACACGCGGCTCTCCACGCCCTACTCCCGATACACAGAGCTCCAGGGGGATGAACAGATACGAACACGCGAGCCCCAAAAGACCTCCACACCTTCAGCAGGGTCACCACGGACTCACACACTCTGAAAACGCCAAATTAAACACGAACCAAGTCGAACTGGCTGCTCCAGCTTGGGATAAACTATCTTCGCACAGCTTGTGGAGGCAAACAAAAGCCCCCAAAACGAAGAGCCGAACGGTCCATCCCTCTGCCCGCCGGGGCAGCGGCTGCCTCACGCAGCGCGCCCCTGCCCCCGGCGGCCACTCTTCGAGGTCCTCCCGGGGCTCGCGCCCGCGGGAGAGGGGCTGCCGCCGGGGCTTTCGGCGGTTCTGCCGCGGGCGCTCCCAGTAAAACTGAAAGAGGAAAACAGCCCGGACTCGCCCACCGAGGCGGACGGCAGGAAGCAGCGCGCACTCCGGCGGAGCCGAGGGTCCAGAAGTGACTCCGTGTCCTCCCGCTCCCCTCCGGGCCCCGCCTGCCGCCCCGCAGCGCGCACGCCTCCCCACACGGTGCGTCGCTCCCCATCAGAGCACATGAACTTTAAAATGGAGCTCTGGGCGGGGGTGGGGGTGGGGGTGGGGGTCCGACGGGGAGAGGAAGGGCCGTAGGAGCCCGGGGCGGGCCGGCGGGCGCCCGGCAGGGAGGCCCCGGGCGGCGGGGGGGCGCCCCGGCGGCGCGCACGGCGGCCCGGGGGCAGCGGGGGAAGGAGGCGCACCGGGCCGAGGCGGAGAGAGAAATGGAACGCGGCCCCTTTAAGAGGCCTTCGCGGCGCCCGGGGGCCAGGGGCCTCTCCTTCATCCCTGGCCCGGCGTGTGGGGCACTTCCTCGGGGAGAACCATCCCCAGACCCGCTCCCCGGAGGCTTCCCTCACGCCAGGTCCCGCCCGGCCCAGCCCCGGGGCGGCGGCTCCTCCTTACCCCGCTGTCGGCCGCCTCCTCCCAGCTTTCAGCGACCTCCTCATCTTCCATCTTACTCGCCGCTTTCCCTCCTCCCCCCACCCCTCCGTGCGCCTGCGCCCTGAAGCGCGTCTCCGTCGCGGGCGCCTGCACGCAGGGCTTTGCTCAATGAACCCCGCCCCCTGCCAAGGCCGGAAGAGGCTCCGGTCCGAGGCCCACGAGCCTCGGGGAAGCCATCTTGAAAGAGGGCAGAGAAATCAGAAGGTGGCCATTTTTCTTAAGGGCGACGTGTACTGAATGGGAGTCCCTGTGAAGTCATCGTCTTGAGTACGGGAAGTGTGTTCTTTGGAACCATCTTTTCTAAGGGAAAACAATTTACTTTAAGTTCTCGTTTTCATAACCTGCAGATTATGTTTTTTCAAAATTCTCAAAACACTTTTACACCTCAAAGAATGAAGCAGGAAGTAAAACATTGACCAGTTTAAACTGGTTTTGACTCTTTAAATAGGCTATTTATTAATCAAACCTTGGAGAAGGAAATGGCAATCCACTCCAGTATTCTTGCTGGGAAAATCCCATGGACGGAGGAGCCTGGTAGGCTGCAGTCCATGGGATCGCAAAGAGTCGGACACCACTGAGCGACTTCACTTAGTCAAACCTTGAGGGCTCACAGAGACAGCACTGCGCATGCGCAAGACGGGAACCCGAGTTTCCAGGCTGCCGGCGGAGCCGAGGAGCTTCAGTCCCGGCAACCACGGCCGAAGTGGTTGCCGTCGGATCCCTCAACCAGGTGAAGCAAGAAGTCCTTCAGTGAGGAAACTCCGGCTTCCGTCTGCCGTGGCACCTTGTTAACCATATATGGACTGCTTTGAAAACTAGCCAATCAGCTTGTGCCAAGTTTGAATTTTCCCTAACTCCTTCAATTTTGCCCCAAACCGCGGCGCGGGGAGACAGGTTTCAGCCCAGTTTCCTGTCTCCTTGCTGGTTGACCTCGCAACAAAGCTCTTTCTTTTCTCGAAAGACGACCGTGTGGTCTGGCTGAGGCCCTGTAGCCCCGGGCTGGGTGTAGGTCCTCGGCACAGACCCTGGGTGGACACCTAGACGCGATTTGTCTAGGGACTGCTGTCGGGTTCCTGCTTCCAGCCGCAGAGGCGCTCCAGGCTCCTCCGCGCTCCTTTCATTTTGGGGGAAGGAAACAGCTCCTGGATCTTTTGGGTGAGTAACCTCGTAAAAACGCGCTTGTGTATAAATTGTCCATTGACCGCATCACGTTATGGGTTAGAGTCCCACTCTAAAGGAGCCTGTATAAAAGGTTACAGCGCCTGCGGAGAGTGGAGATTCAGTTCCTCGTCTTGGAACTAAGATCCCAGGAGCCGGCCAAAAAAATGAAAACGCTTACAGCCGCTGAGGTACTCAGAAGATCGGATTAGAGTCCCAGGCCCTTAACTTTCTTTGTCAGTGTCTGATTGTTTCATTTGTTAGGAATTGGCTAGTAGGGTTAAATTGGATGGTCACAGAAAAACTTTATTGAATCTGTATTCTGCCGTTTTGCTGTGGTCATCCTGAAGAAAAAAACCCTTCTAAAATGGGGAATGGGAACAGCGTACCTGACAACACTCCTTTGAAAAGTGTTCTTCAACGTTGGTCGAGGGTTAGCTCTAAGCCGATGAAAAAGAAGCAAATGCTTCACTTGTGTAACACTGTCTGGCCCACATATCAGCTGGAGTCAGGGGAAAAGTGGCCCCAGAATGGGTCTTTGAACTATAATACTATTTTACAATTAGACTTGTTTTGTAAGAGACAGAAAAAATGGGAAGAAATCCAGTATGTACAATCATTTATGACTTTATATCAGAGGAGAAATTGGTATAAGGAAATTAATGAGAACACGATCACGATGGGTCAGAGGGAAGACTGTCAGGAAAGGTCTCTTTTACCGGAGTCAAGGTCAGATGGTGATCTGGTCCCTTCATCGCCACCTGTTGCAGTAGCCCGATGGCCTGCCGCTGCCTCGGCACCTTCTCCAGTAGCCCGTCCCTCAGCGCCTCGTCGCCCAGCGCCTCCTCCAGTAGCCCAACGGTCTGCCCCTGCCTCAGCGCCTGCTTCAGTAGCCCCTCCCTCGGTACCCCCTCCCTCGCCAGCTCTTGTGTTAGCCCTCTCGTCCACACCTCTGGTGGCTCCCTCGACTTGTGAAGCGGGCCTTCCTGCAGGCAGTGCCAAGGGGCCTACCAGTCTTCCTCAGGCTGCTGGCCCGGCTCTGTGCTCACTCTTAGCAGATGGGCACGAAGGCACGGTCTCCCTTCTTTGTCCGCATCAGGGTACTCAGTTTGGCCCAGGGAACACTCTACCTCAGGCAAAGCGATTTCTGTTCAGGCAGGTCCCAGCTGGCTTAGATGACCAAGGCCAATCCAGAGCACATGGAGTGATCCATTATGGTTTATCAGGAATAGATTTATTTAATTATAAAGCTAAAATGCCATCTTATCAGGATGATCCCAGGAAGATGGAGCGTCTCTTTAAAGGCATTTTTGCTGTTTATCATCCTAACTGGGCTGCGATACAGGTCCTCTTGAATAGTGTCCTCAGTCCAGAGGAGCGCAGCATGGTATTAGAGAAGGCCCGTGAGGAGGCTGAAAGGCTGCGTGAGATACACCCAGAGAGTCCAATCAGAACTTCAGCAGAGCAGGCTCTTCCTGGAGCTGAACCAGGATGGGATCCCAGTGATCCAGGAGATCAAGCAAGGCTGGATCATTATAAAGATTGTTTAATGATTGGACTGCAAAAGGGGGCCAACAACTTCAAGAGGGTCCAGAATGTAAGGCAAGGGCAGGAGGAGGGCCCATACCCCTTTCTTGAAAGGCTTCATGAGGCTTTCCGAAAATATACTGATATTGATCCAGAACACCCAAATAACATGGGACTGGTCAATTTAACCTTTATCAGTCAGAGTGCCCCAGATATAAGAAGAAAACTACAGCAGCTAGAAGAGGGACCATGGTTGCCAACGGTTCAGTTGCTTGCGATTGCTCTTGAAGTGTTCAGAGGCCGACTCAAGGTTCGAGAAAAGCAGGAGCAATGCATCTTGAGGAAGGCTGCTCTGCTCAGCCGTAACCAGTCAAGGCCCAGCAGGACATCTGCAAGAAAGAACAAACGGCCACTGGTCAGACCCCGGGGACCTCCAAAACCCAACCGGAAAGGGCATCCATTTGTTGGGCCACAACAATGTGCCTTTTGTAAACAGGAAGGACATTGGAAACGGGAGTGTCCCAAAAACAGATGGGCCCCTTCCCCGAGACAGCATCCATCAGTGGTGTGTCTGGGGAGGTTGCTCAGAAACCTTTTCTACAGAGGCTCCAATGTCACATAGAGAAAACATCTGTAAAGTACAGCTTTATGTATGAGCCTGAATGTCATAGTCCCTCATCAGGACAAGAGGTACTAAAAATTTTAAATGACCAAGTGGGTTTCTCAGCAGAAAAAGTAGACGCCAGAGTACTCCCAGGTCAAGATTTCACTCTCCAAGCTGCACCATTACAATTGGGAAACAAGACTCCATCAGATGTCCCTGAAGAAATTTTACAAAAGATAAGAGCAGATGTTTGGGCTGATGGGACACCAGGAAGAGCCAAGACAGCTGACCCGGTAGTAGAAAAACTCCGTCCAGGTGCCCAGGTTCCAAAGTTAAAGCAGCGTCCTTTGAAAAGGGATGTAAAGGAAGGCATAAAGCCTCTGATAAACACCTTTCTTAAATACCAATTAATTCAACCATGTCAGTCCCCATATAACACTCCTATCTTGCCAGTACAAAAACCTGGGACTGGAGAGTATCTTTTTGTACAGAATTTGCGAGCTATCAACCAAATTGTAGAGGATATACCTTCAGTGATGCCAAATCCTTATACTTTGTTTACAGATTTATCTGGAGACTTTTGCTGGTTTACAGTTCTGAACTTAAAAGATGCCTTTTATTGCATACCCCTCAGTCCTGAATCCCAGAAACTTTGCATTCGAGTGGGATGATCCAGAGACAAACGTAAAGCAGCAGTATTGCTGGACGGTCCTTCCGCTAGGGTTTAAAAATGCCACCACCATCTTTGTGGAGGCCTTTTTGAAGGACTTGAAGGATCTCCAGTTAAATGAAGGAATCTTACTCCAGTATGTGGGTAATATACTAATTGCTAGTAAAACTAAGGAAGCTTCAGACCAAAATACAGTCCTCACTTTAAACTTTTTGGCAGACTGGGGATATAAAGTCTCCAAAGAAAAGGCACAAATTTCTCAACCAACTGTACAGTATCTAGGAGTCGAGTTGTCAAAACGACAGAGAAATCTGTTGTCAGATCGAAGGGAGGCAATAGCTGGGGTGAACGTGCCCACCACCAGAAAGCAACTGAAAAGGTTCTTGGGAAAGGCTGGGTTTTGTCGTATTTGGATTCCTAACTTTGGACTCATAGTCAAACCTCTCTACGAGGCTCTCAAAAGAAGTGTCAGTGAGCCATTAAACTGGACTGCTGAATGCCTTGAGTCATTCCATACCATCAAGGAGAAAATTTCAACAGCCCCAGCCCTTGGTCTCCCGGACAGAAGAAAGCCATTTGACCTTTTTGTGCATGAAAGACAGGGTGTGAGTCTTGGAGTGCTAACTCAAAATTTAGATACTGCCAGAAGGCCAGTAGCTTACTTTTCGAAACAATTGGATATTGTAAGTCAAGGATGGCCAGTTTGCTTCCGGGCTGTGGCTGCGACCTGTGACCTTTTACAGGAAGCTGAAAAGTTCACCAAGGGCGTTCCTACCCTTGTGCACACCCCGCACCGTGGGCAGCCTTTACTTGAACGAAAGGGCGGATGTGTGCTTACTGCCAAGAGGCTAGGAAAATACCGAGCCATCCTGTGTAGCGGCCCGAATGTGACATTAAAGGAGGTGTCTGCTTTAAACCCAGCCACTCTGCTCCCTGGGGCAACAGAAGGACCTGCTCACGACTGTATGCAGGTATTTGAAGAACAGTGTCCTCGGCCTGACCTGACCGCTCTGTTTTCAGAAATGGATCTAGAGAGAGATGATGAATGGGGACTTTATGTTGACTTTTGAGACTTGGATGATGATGAGTAACAAACGAAGAGGCTGGATATATAATGAACAGGAGCTAGTGCTTAGATTGCAGCATTTTACGGGAAGAATCATACTCAACTACATCAAGGAACCCATTATAGGAAGGGTACGACCTGTCATTGTCTACAAGAGTTTATTGTTAGTCCATAAATGCAAAGGACCATTCAAAAGATAATACAAAACCGCCTGATTTGCACCAGAAACAACCCTAAAACTGGGCCACCTCCAACAGAACCAGGAGGTGATTGGCAAATAGACTTTACTGTTGCGCCAAGAGCCATGGGACATTATAGGTATTTGCTGGTATTTGTGGACACCCTCACAGAATGGGTTGAAGATTTTCCACACCAGAGAGAGAGCTTCCTAGGTAAAAAGGCCTCACTGAAAGAAACTAGCCCTCGTTTTGGGTTACCTCTTTCAATTCAAAGTGACAGCAGAGGAGATTTCATAGCTGGGGTAACTCAAGGGGTCTCCGGGGCCCTTGGGCTACAATAGAAGTTACATGCTTGATGGAGCCCTCAAGGTATGTCAGGAAGCCAGCTTCACTTGACTTGACGTCTTGACAGTTGCCCTTTTGAGGAGGGTAAGAATGGCCCCTAGAAGCAAAGGCTGCTTGAGCGCCTATGGACTGTTACATGGGAGACCCTGCCTTAAGGCTGAGTAGCATTGCAGTCTTGAAAGTGATCCCACTGTAACATGATTAGACAGTATAAAATGTGTAAAGTTTCTCGGTGCTGTCTTATTCTGTAGTTGATTAATGTTTCCCACAGACATTCCTTTGCAATGCAGAAGCCCAGGGAATGCGTCCTCCTGAAACTTGGAAACAGCGCTTCGCTGAAGATCAGCTGCGGCCCAGGTGGATAGGCCCTGTGAAGGTCTTCTGTTTCCACATTCTGCAGCAGAGCTAAAGAGTTAAACCCTGGGTATACCACTCCCGAGTAGAAATAGTACCCATTTCTAACCAGCAGCTCCCTGTCCCCTCTACAGTGCTCAAACAGGGCACACTCTTTATGGACAGGAGAAAGCAAGCATGCCAGCCGCCTTAATACTGGTGGGGCCTGGAAAGCCCTTACGGATTTCTTGACCCCTGATTACACTTGTGAACCCTTAACTGGCCTTCAGTTACTTGCCATCTAGAAACAGGACAGCTAAGACTCCACCTGGCTGGGAAGAGATGAGGACGTCCTCAAAGTAGACAGCTTCTGTCCAGAAGTCTGGTCCAGGCCTATATAAATAAATATTCAATCACTAAAAACGTCTGAAATAACATGGTTTCAGTTAAGTTCAGTTGCTCAGTCGTATCTGACTTTGCGACTCCATGAACCGCAGCATGCCAGGCCTCCCTGTCCATCGCCAACTCCCGGAGTCTACCCAAACCCATGTCCATTGAGTTGGTGATGCCATCCAACCATCTCATCCTCTGTTGTCCCCTTCTCCTCCCGCTTTCAATCTTTCCCAGCATCAGGGTCTTTTCAAATGAGTCAGCTCTTCACATCAGGTGGACAAAGGATTGGAGTTTCAGCTTCAGCACCAGTCCTTCTAGTGAACACTCAGGACTGATTTCCTTCAGAATGGACTGGTTGGATCTCCTTGCAGTCCAAGGGACTCTCAAGAGTCTTCTCCAATGCCACAGCTCAAAAGCATCAGTTCTTGGGCACTCAGCTTTCTTTATGGTCCAACTCTCACATCCATACATGACCACTGGAAAAACCATAACCTTGACTAGACAGACCTTTGTTGGCAAAGTAACGTCTCTGCTTTTTAATATGTTGTCTAGGTTGGTCATAACTTTTCTTCCAAGGAGTAAGCGTCTTTTAATTTCTTGGCTGCAATCACCATCTGCAGTGATTTTGGAGCCCCAGAAATAAAGTCTGCCATTGTTTCCACTGTCTCCCCATCTATTTCCCATGAAGTGATGGGACTGGATGCCATGATCTTCGTTTTCTGAATGTTGAGCTTTAAGCCAACTTTTTCACTCTCTTTCACTTTCATCAAGAGGCTTTTTAGTTCCTCTTCACTTTCTGCCATAAGGGTGATGTCATCTGCATATCTGAGGTTATTGATATTTTTCCTGGCAATCTTGATTCCAGCTTGTGCTTCCTCCAGCCCAGCGTTTCTCAAGATGTACTCTGCATATAAGTTAAATAAGCAGGTGACAATATACAGCCTTGATGTACTCCTTTTCCTATTTGGAACCAGTCTGTTGTTCCATGTCCAGTTCTAACTGTTGCTTCCTGACCTGCATACAGGGGAGCAGGTTTCTCAAGAAACCAGGTCAGGTGGTCTGGTATTCCCAGCTCTTTCAGAATTTTCCACAGTTTATTGTGATCCACACAGTCAAAGGCTTTGGCATAGTCAATAAAGCAGAAATAGATGTTTTTCTGGAACTCTCTTGCTTTTTCAATGATCCAGCAGATATTGGCAATTTGATCTCTGGTTCCTCTGCCTTTTCTAAAACCAGCTTGAACATCTGAAAGTTCATAGGTCACGTATTGCTGAAGCCTGGCTTGGAGAATTTTGAGCATTACTTTACTAGCATGTGAGATGAGTGCAATTGTGCGGTAGTTTGAGCATTCTTTGGCATTGCCTTTCTTTGGGATTGGAATGAATACTGACCTTTTCCAGTCCTGTGGCCACTGCTGAGTTTTCCAAATTTGCTGACATATTGAGTGCAGCACTTTGACAGCATCATCTTTCAGGATTTGAAATAGCTCCACTGGAATTCCATCACCTCCACTAGCTTTGTTCATAGTGATGCTTCCTAAGGCCCACTTGACTTCACATTCCAGGATTTCTGGCTCTTGATGAGTGTGAGTGATCACACCATCATGATTATCTGGGTCGTGAAGATCTTTTTTGTCTAGTTCTGTGTATTCTTGCCACCTCTTCTTAATATTTTCTTCTGTTAGGTCCATACCATTTCTGTTTTTTATTGTGCCCATCTTTGCATGAAATGTTCCCTTGTAATTTTCTTGAAGAGATCTCTCGTCTTTCCCATTCTATTGTTTTCCTCTATTTCTTTGCATTGATCGCTGAGGAAGGCTTTCTTATCTCTCCTTGCTGTTTGGAACTCTGCATTCAAATGGGTATATCTTTCTTTTTCTCCTTTGGTTTTCACTTCTCTTCTTTTCACAGCTATTTGTAAGGCCTCCTCAGATAGCCATTTTGCTTTCTTGCATTTCTGTTTCTTGGTTTCCTGGACTCCTAAAGAATAAGGTATGTTTTTGGAGGACTGTTAAAATTAGGAGTCATAGTTCTGTGTATCATAGGGTTAATCTTTTTACTCACCAATTTTTTTACTTATTATCTGTCTCGTATATTTAAAAAGACCTCCCCCACTCTCATGATGATTGCCTGAGACTTTAGAATTCAAAGCAGGACTTGTGAATGTTTACAATCAAGTGCAAAAACAATTTCATTCCTGTTATAATAATCTGCTATAATAATCTGTTATAATAATGCTGCTACTCAGCAAGAAGCAGCTATGTAAGAAGACTATGGTCTTTTTGAGTGAATAAACTTCAAAAAAATGTAAATGAGATATGAGCTTTTAGATAAACTCTATTAAGAATAATTATGCTTTAGGAATGTCTGTCTGAAATAGTCTGTCCAAATTGGGGTAACTTGAATTGGGTTGTGCTAAACTAAGTGATGGAAGTTCACCGACTAGCTAGCTCATTTCCAAATAGAGTAAGATTTTGAAACATTTATTACTGAACATTAGTTTCCTCTTACAAAGAAGCTAAAGAAATTTGGGACTGTTAATGACTAAAAATAAGCTGGCGCAAAAACTTGAATTTGGCTTTTCTCTCTGTTAAAAGGACACACTTTCTTCAGATGGTGAACTGCATTTGACAATAGATTTAAGTTTATTTGCCTCTTACATGGTCTGTTTTGTATTCGCCTCTGAAATCCCATGTTGTTACTTTGGCTGAGTGAATAGCTATTGTTTCACAGTGACCTATAGTCCCATCTGACTGAGTGCTCGAAACCTTTCTGATATTTGTTGACAAAACTTCCTAAATCATTCTATGAAGCACTTTTGGCTTCTAGCTAACTTTGGGAAGCTTCAGAGGGCCCCTGAAACATCCCAAAGGGAGATATTACATTAATTGGGTTAAACTTCTGTGTTGAATTACGTGGGAAGTATTGTCAGGTGAACAATAAGTCTCGGGTTTATTGTATGGTGAATGTGACTAATAGAGATATCCTAGAAACAATTTATATGTAAATTCTGATATATTCAGGTGAAATGTTGCCATAACTCTAATTACTATCTTAAAATGTTGTCACAGCACTAACCGAGTTTCTTGTGAAAATGCTTCCTCTTCAAGAAGATTTATAGAAAGGACTTTTGGATAAATACAAGTTTCTGAACTGGGTAAGAAATTAAAGGATTCTAGTGGGAAACCTGATGACTGTACAAAGGTTAACAAAAGGACTGAATGAATTGGCAAATATGCTTATCACTTTTATGGTTTCTGAAAAATTACTCGTTTGAATCTGTTTTCCAGATCTTAGGAAACCTTCCCCTCAAACTAATTATGACTTAACAGAAATTTGGTAAAATGATATTTAATAAACAAATTGAAACATTTACCTTTTTTCTCTATCTGAGCCCTTCAGAAATTGGAAACTCTTAGGGTTCCAGTAACTTTATCAGATAGATTAGGAAGGTTATCTCACTAATAGGTACAGAAATCTCAGTTTTGGAGACCTTGAGAAAGGGAGGAATTCACTTAGATCTGTTAGGCAAAATGTGTGATAAGCCTTTGGGATGACTTTCCTACCCCTGAAAGGTTTTATTTTAAAGTTAAGTTTGAGACTCCATAAAAGTTTCAGCAAAGCAAAAAAAACACACAAAAGTTTATGATCAATTATGGTTATATAAATAATCAGGTCAAGTTTATTGAGAACAGACCTACTTTGTAAACAAGTCTTAATTTGGTTATATTTGGTAAAAATGAGGGTGATTTTAGGGAGAAAAGGATGTTTCAATGAGTGTTAAATCCCAGTCTGTATCTACTAAGACTCACTTCCTGAATAGATCTCTGCTGTTAGGATATATTAGTGTAAAATTTAGTTGAATTATTAAAGGACACTCTCAGTTTGTTTCTGAAGCTTAGCTCAATAATCTGTCTTTGGATAAAGATCAGATGCCTCGCGACCTGCAACCAAGACTGGAAAAAGACATAATTTAAGGAACTGTCTCCAACCTGGCTGGAAGGACCTTTTATCAGCTACTCTTAACTGGCTCATGCACAGTGAAATTGAAGGAAAATTGACTCTTGGACTAACTCCCACTTCCAAAGGCCCCTCCACTGGACTGGTCTATAAAGAGGACTGGCTGACCTCAAACTCACCTTCAAACGATGCTCAGACAGAGGAAACTGCATGAGGATGGGAAGACGATGACGTCAGAAGTAGACAGCTTGCCCAAGATGCCCGACCTGATTCTAGGGTCACTTACAACGCTTTCTTGATTCCTTGGACCTTTGCACATCAATCGAACGTTTTCTGTCATAGACACGATTCTGTGCTAATTTAAAGCTCAATCCAGTTGTCGGGTTGCGGCCTAGTACTTCCGGGTTACCTTGGTGGATTTCTCCTCTCCAGGGCTCTGATTGGATAGACCCTAGAAAGTTTTATTTTAAAAGAGAGTTCAGTCCTGTTCTCTCTATTCATGATATTACTAGATGGGATCCTCTCACTTGGTCAGTTAATAATACCTGCTCTGACCCTGGCTCATAGATTTAAGTGTTTTCTTAGGGTCATTTAAACTCAGTAACAAGCTAAGTCTCAATCAAAAAAAATGTGACCTCTTGACTACTAAAAGGAAAATTCCCACAATTATGGGATGGGTCTATATATGCTTAACACCAGGCTATGGTTAAGTTTAAAAGCTCTTTATGTTGGGAACAATTAAATCATACTAAGAATGATCAACCTAGTATTATTATAAAACTAGGCTGAGTACTTTGTAAACTATGCCTATTATTACCGTTACAGAGAATGAGTGATATGAAACTCAGTGGATTTGTGGTAGTAACTTATAGCCTTGGCACCTACCAGGATAGATAGGAAGGTATAGCCTGGGATTACCATGAACTCAAGGTCATACACATAATAAATTAGAGGTAAAAGATTTACAACAGACCGTAGAAATTGAGACAGGATATGAGGAGACAAATGCCTGGCTGGAATGGATTGACTATTCTGTGCGCACCTGAAATAAGAGCAACTGTTACGCTTGCGCAACAGGTAGGCCGGAGTCTCAGTGGTGCCATTGCCGCTCGGATGGACCTCAGATGCTATGGGCATAGAACGCGTGATACTCCTCTTTCAGGACAATATGGCCCGGGGTAATAAATCCTGCAGGACCTCGTCACTAACGTTCGTGACTGTGAAGGGTCCGAGGCATAACCCCCGAAGACTGTCAAACCCCCATTCCGTAATGCAAACTATGCCTCGTGCCTCTCTAGGTGGGGGGAACAGTTAGCATTCTTGGGGAATGTGTCCGGGTGCAGTGAAGGCCGGTCCTTTGAGGGGATGAACAACCGTTCTGCATGAACTATGGCCTGGGAAGACATCTGGTGTTGTGGAGGACCACTGCTTGCGACTCTGCCGGCCAGCTGGAGTGGAATCTGCACTCTCGTTCAATTGGCTGTCCTTTCCACCCTGGCATTTCGACCCTCGGATCCACTGCTTAAGCAGACTAACCACAGAGCCAGAAGGAACACCCTTGCCCCAGGTGGGTCATCTGATCCCTATGTATTTATTCTGCTGGGGTCCATAGAGGTATTCCTAATGAATCCAAGGCTAGAAACCAAATAGCAGCGAGGTTTGAGTCAGTATCATTCTGGTGGTCCACCATTAACAAAAATGTTGATTGGATAAACTATATTTACTACAACCAACAGAGGTTTGTTAACTATACCAGAGATGCTCTAAGGGGAATAGCAAAACAGATGCTACCAGCAAAATGGCCTGGGGAAAATTGACTGGCCTTAGACGTGCTTCTGGGCTTCCCTTGTGGCTCAGCTGGTAAAGAATCTGTCTGCAATGCAGGAGACCTGGGATTGAGCCTTGGGTTGGGAAGATGCCCTGGAGAAGGGAAAGGCTACCCACTCTGGGATACTGGCGTAGAGAAGTCCACGGACTGTATAGTCCATGGGGTCGCAAAGAGTCGGACACGGCTGAATGAGTTTCACTTTCACTTTCAGACATGATTCTGGCAGAAAAGGGAGGAGTGTGTGTTATGGTATGGTGTCAATGTCGTACTTTCATACCCAACAACACGGCCCCTGATGGCACAATAACAAGGGCCTTGCAAGGTCTGACCACCTTGGGTAATGAGTCGGCCGAAAACTCAGGGATAGATGACCCATTGTCCAGTTTGATGGGACAGTGGTTTGGGAGATGGAGAGGCATCATGGTGTCTATCTTGACTGCCCTTATTATCACACTTGAAATACCCCGTTAGGGTGTTGCCTCATTCCTTGTGTCAGGAGCCTAATACAAAGATGAATAGAAACAGCTCTCACCAGGCAGTCCGCTGCAGCCTGTCATAGCAACCTTCTATTCCTGGAGGAGTCTGAACGTGAGTCATTCCATGCTGAGTTCGAAGAAAAGAATCATCGACCATCATAAAAAGGGGGTGGGACTTGAAAGAAAAAAGGGGGTGGGACTTGAAAGAAACTCATGGTCTTTTCTAGCAAAGAGGAGAGACTGAAGAAATGGGTCCCTATTCATTGTTTAGAATAGCTGAATAGGAAGGCATCTCTATCTGTGTGTGTGTGTATGTATCTGGCTTGTGAATAAGAGTCCTGGGAGGGTGACTCGTTGGTCTTCTGTTTTCTTGCCTTCCTGGTTTCTCTTCCTCATAAGAACAACTTGGCAGGCCGATTTTGTGGGCTCTACCCTGGACACGGGCAAAGAACTAAAGGGCTGGAGAAAATATTTACTATAAACCCTCCACTCAGAAGCTTACAAGTATCACGCATGACCCCCAGCGACCAATAAAATCTTAGGCGCCGTTCAGGGAAGATTGTGACCCTGTGGTCCTCAGCCTGTGAGGGACCAGGGGAGGGAACCTGCGTTTCAGGGATGAAAACCGGGAGCGCTTCCCACTCGCTGCGCCTGCTCCCGCAACTTTGTCTGCGAAAGTAGAGACCGCCTTGCGAGCCGCTTCTGTCTGCGTTATTCCTGTGACTCTGAGAGCATTTCCTACAGCTAGAGCGGATGTTGCTCTGTTTCCCTTAAGACTGAGGAGTGTACAAAGGAAAGGGGGGAAATAGCACATAAAGCACTGACCTGTTTACCCTGGTTTGCCGCCTTCAACGGGCTGTTGATTAACCAAGCCTTGAGTTATTTTACAGACAGCGCTGCACATGTGGAAGACGGGAACCCATGTCTCCAGGATGACGCTGGGACCTAGAATCTTCAGTTTACGGAACTCATGAAACAGACTGTTGCCACTGCAGCCTTTGACCAGCAAGAAGTTCTTCAATAAGAAAAATCCAGCTTCCGGTTGTCCAAGTAGCTTGCTTCCAATCGGCTTTCTGACCTTCGAGACTAGCCAATAAGACTGTGCCAAGTTTGAAATTCCCCTAACCCCTTACATTTCACCCTGAACACTGGAGGGGGAGACAGGTCTGAGCCCTGCCTCCTGTTGACTGACCTCACAATAAAAGTCATTCTTTTTTTAAAAGCTGGCGCCATAGTGTTGGCTTCTGTGTGTTGCAGACAGTGAACCCTTGCTTGGTAACAAAAGGATGAAAAATATCCACTGATGCATACGAATTTTAGCATTTCTATCTGATAGAGTGAAAATGGTGACAGTATT
Organism: Capra hircus; assembly: GCF_001704415.2. Classification (NCBI taxonomy): domain Eukaryota; kingdom Metazoa; phylum Chordata; class Mammalia; order Artiodactyla; family Bovidae; genus Capra; species Capra hircus. Next base: position 400,561 of record NC_030809.1, on the reverse strand, counting down.
TCCTCGTAAAGCAGCATTCCAAGCATCGATTGACACTGTATCCTCCACTGTGAGGTGAAAACATTAGTTGTTTTATCAACATGAGTTGATAGAATTGCACCTGAGCTGGATGGCCAGAATATTGACGTTCTCCTGAGTCTTTAATGACGGACATATACATTAACAACACCTTAGAAACTCACTTTATGTGTCTTCCTAAAGTGTTCTCTGTTTTGTTTTTGGACACTTGCAGCTTTAACGTGCTGTGTGATCTTTGGAAGGTACTTAGGGTTTCTGTGCCTCAATTTCCCCCAGTTAAGAAAGGATAATAATAACTCCTTCAAAGGCAAACTGTAAGGATTAAATGAGTTACTGTGCTGAAAACCTTAGGAAAATGCTTAACCTACAGTACAAGTTTTAAGAATTAGCTGTTATCATTATGGTGGTGTCTGGCCAGCCTTAATTCAGTGGTGCTCACTTGTGTCTAACTTTGTGATCCATGGACTGTAGCCCACGAGGCGCTCTGTCCATGGGATTCTCCAGGCAAGAATACTGGAGTGGCTTGCCATTTCCTTCTCCAGGGGATCTTCCTGACCCAGGGATCGAACCCGGGTCTCCTGCGTTGCAGGCGGACTCTTTACCCATTGAGCCGCTGGGGAAGCCCCTGCCTGCCTTAAGAAGATTTATAATTCTCACTTCTCTAATCCTTTTTTTTTTTTTTTTTGCCAAAACATGAAAGCAGAAGAGGCAGACAACTTGTGTTTTATTCTCTCTGACGTGTTCCGGTAGGCCTCTCAGTATTGAAAACATATCATTTAGTAGTGTTGCTTTTGGCTGCTACAATCAAGTTATCTTAGAATGCCTTCTCAGAGTAGGTTTCTTCTCATATTTTTAGCATGCCATTTAATCTTTCTAAAGTGAGTTTCCTGTTGAGAAATGTTGCATTTGTATGCCTAATGATTATTATAAATTACAGTCACGAGTTAACTATTACTAGTCTTTATTTAGAAGTTACAGTAACATGCTTACTAGCTTTCTGGGTTCATGACTTCCTGTGTCTGGAATTTCAGTCCTCTCTTGGTCTGTCCTCAGTCCATTGTTTTTACCAAGATGCCTCTGGTGTAAGTCACCCGCAGTTGGTGACTCCAAAAGTTCATCTCCAACCCTGAACTGACCTAATGTTTCCAGTTCATATAGCTAGGTTTCTTACTGACACTTCACATATACATTCCACTAGCAGGTCAAACGACTTCCCCGGTGGCTCAGACGGTAAAGTGTCTGCCTACAATGCAGGAGACCTGGGTTCGATCCCTGGGTTGGAGCGATCCTGTGGAGAAGGAAATGGCAACCGACTCCAGTACCCTTGCCTGGAAAATCCCATGGACGGAGGAGTATGGTAGACTACAGTCCGCGGGGCCGCAGAGAGCTGGGCACGACTGAGCGACTTCACTTGCACTTTTCAGCAGTTCAGATACTCTGCTCTGAAACACTACTAATACCATGAAAGTCTTGACCAACTGGAAAGATCAAAGATTTTGTTTTGTTCACTCTCTGGAACTATACTTTAAATACATCCTCCTGTGAACTCAATTCTTAAAAAAAAGATTAATTTACTTATGGCTGCGGTGGGTCTTCATTGCTGCATGGGCTTTCAGTTCAGTTCAGTCGCTCAGTCATGTCCAACTCTTTGCGACCCCATGAATCGCAGCACGCCAGGCCTCCCTGTCCATCACCAACTCCCGGAGTTCATTCAAACTCAGGTGCATTGAGTCGGTGATGCCATCCAGCCATCTCGTCCTCTGTCGTCCCCTTCTCCTGCCCCGAATCCCTCCCGGCATCAGGCCTTAGGGCTACTATATTGCTCGATGTGTGGACTTCCCCTTGCAGGGGCTTTTGTTGCGGAGTATAGGCTATAGGTGTGTGGGCTCAGTAGTTTCAGCTCATGGGCTCTACAGCACAGATTTCAGTCAAGTTGTGGTGCACAGGCTTAGCTGCCCTGCAGCATGTGGAGTCTTTGCTGGCCAGGGATTGACCCATGTACCCTGCACTGGCGGGTGGATTCTTAACCACTTAGCCACCAGGGCAGCCCTGAGCTCATTCTTTTAAGTAAATTGTTCTAACCGCCTTGGCAGCAACATGGTCGATGAGACCATCAGTCAGGCATCACCTAAGCCTCACTTTTTGAGATGTGATTAGTTTTTCCTGCTGCTAAGTCACTTCAGTCGTGTCTGACTCTGTGCGGCCCCACAGACGGCAGCCCACCAGGCTCCCCCGTCCCTGGGATTCTCCAGGCAAGAACGCTAGAGTGGGTTGCCATTTCCTTCTGCAGAGTGTGAAAGTGAAAAGCGAAAGTGAAGTTGCTCAGTCGTATCCGACTCTTCGTGACCCCTTGGACTGCAGCCCACCAGGCTCCTCCATCCACGGGATTTTCCAGGCAAGAGTACTGGAGTGGGGTGCCATTGCCTTCTCGATAGTTTTTCCTAGTTGCAGTCAGTTAAGGCTTTGTAAGTTACTTACCAGCAGAGGGCGATAGTTTCTTACAATTGTGTTACGTTTGGCAAGGAGCTTTAACAGAGGAGTTTGATGCGCATTCCTGACTGAATCTTCCAGGAGACCAGAAAGATAGATATCTTGGAGATCATTTGAGGATGCTGCAAAGGAAGCAGCTTTTGTTCCACCAAATAGGTAATCAAGAGCCCAGCCCTAATTAATCATGTAGGCCTGTGATCTTGGGCAAGTCCCTTCCTCATCTCTAAAATGAAGGGACGCAATCAAGTGAAGTCTAAAATTGAGGAAGTGGGGGACTTCCTTGGTGGTCCATTGGTTAAAACTCCGTGCTTCCGATGCAGGGGGTATTGGTTCAGTCCTTGGTGGGGGAACCAAGATCCCACATGCTGCGGCATGGCCAAAAATGACTAAATTGAGGAAGTGGTGGCAGCTTCTTCCTCCAGGGGGAAAGCCCCCAAAGTTGGTGCAGTGGCATAAACAAGCACAGGCAGAGACTCTGGAGGACAAGCTTCTCTTTCTTATGAGATATGCTCGCTATACCATGGTCGGGGCTTAGTGATTTGCGCTCAGAACTTAGGTACTTTTGAGCTACGACATGGAACAGTCTGGCATGTGACAGAAATAAAAGAGTAAAGTCCATAGTGAGAGCATTCTCCATCTGACTTCCAAGCTGAGGGCATGTAGGCAGTTAAGAAATAAATGGCCACTTCTTGTTCAGTTGCTCGGTCCTGTCCGACTCTTTGGGACTCCATGGACTGTAGCATGCCAAGCTTCCCTGTCCTTCACTATCTCCAGTTTGCTCGAAACTCATGTTCATTGAGTCAATGATCCCACCCAACCAACGCATCCTCTGTTGCTCCCTTCTCTTGCCTTCAATCTCTCCCAGCTTCAGCTTCAGCATCTGTCCTTCCAATGAATATTCAGGGTTGATTTCCTTTAGGATGGACTGCTTTGATCTCCTTGCTGTCCAAGGGACTCTCAAGAGTCCTCTCCCAACACCGCAGTTCAAAAGCATCAAGTTTTCAGTGCTCAGCTTTCTTTATAGTCCAACTCTGACATCCATACATGACTACTGGAAAAACTATAGCTTTGACTAGATGGGCCTTTGTTGGCAAGGGGATGTCTCTGCTTTTTAATATGCTGTCTAGGTTTGTCATAACTTTTCTTCCAAGGAGCAAACATCTTTTAATTTCATGGCTTGTAGTCACCATCTGCAGGGACTTTGGGGCCCAAGAAAATAAACTGTTACTGTTTCCATTGTTTCCCCATCTATTTGCCATGAAGTGATGGGATTCAATGCCATGATCTTAGTTTTTGAACGTTGAGTTTTAGGCCACCTTTTTCACTCTGCTCTTTCACTTTCCTCAAGAGACTCTTTAGTTCCTCTCCGCTTTCTGCTATTAGGGTGGTGTCATCTGCATAGCTGAGGTTATTTCTTCCAGCAATCTTGATTCTGGTTTGAGCTTCATCTAGCCCGGCATGTCTCATGATGTACTCTGTATATAAGTTAAATAAACAGGGTGACAAGATACAGCCTTGACATATTCCTTTTCCAATTTCCCTACAGTTCCGACTGTTGCTTCCTGACCTGCACACAGGTTTCTCAGGAGGCAGGTGAGGTGGTCTGGGATTCCCGTCTCTTTCAGAATTTCCCAGTTTGTTGTACTCCATACACAACAAAGGCTTTAGCATAGTCAGTGGAGCAGAAGTTGATGTTTTTTGGAATTGCCGTGATTTCCCTATGAACCCCCTGGGCTGCGCTTTGTCTCTCAGTCGTATCTGTTTGTGACCCCATGCAGCCCGCCAGGCTCCTCTGTCCCTGGGGATTGTCCAGGCAAGAATACTGGAGTGGGTTGCCATGCCCTCCTCTAAGGGATGGTCCCAACCCAGGGATTGAACTCAGGTCTCCCACATTGCAGGTAAATTATTTTTAATTTCTGAGCCACCAGGGAAGACCAAGAATACTGGAGTGGGTAGCCTATCCCTTCACCAGGGGATCTTCCCAACTCAGGGATCGAACTGGAGTCTCCTGCATTGCAGGTGGATTCTTTACCAGCTGAGCTGCCAGGAAAGCCCATGACCCCCTCCCAGTATTTAGAATGTGCATGTCTGTTAACCCAGCAATTCCATTTTTTAAAATATTTTCTTTATGTGGACGATTTTATAAATTCTACTGCATATGTTACAATATTATTTCTGTTTTATGTTTTGGTCTTTTGGTCAGGAGGCATGTAGGCGCCTACTTACCAGGGGCGGAACCCACACCCTCTGCATTGGAAGGTGAAGTTGTAACCACTGGACTGCCTCAGTCCTTGCCCAGGGAAGTCCCCCAGCAACTGCATTTCTAGGAAATTTCCCTACAGATGCATTTACTCATATGCAAATAAATGTATAAGGATATTCATTGCTGTTTGTTTATAATCACAGAAGACTGGAAACAAATTCCTATCACTAGAGGATTTGTTTTAAAAATATATGGACCAGCCATGCAAAGGAATAGAATGAACTAGTAACAAAACGTAGGCAGTTCTAAATAAACTGACTTCAAAAGGTCTCAAAGAACCATAGTTATTAGAAAAACAAGGTACAGAGCAGTGTATATAGTTTGCTTTTGCAGGTTTTTAAATTTATATGTGTATTTGTGTATGCATCTCTAGAAAGCTATAAGGAACTCGTGACGGTGGTCACCTTGGTGGAGAGGCGAAGCCTACCAGGAAGCTGGGAGACGGCAGGATGGACCTCATTTTTATTATATGTCCTTTGGTACCCTTTGAAATTTGTTTTATGTGCGTATATTATTTATTCTAAGTAAGTAAATACATAGGAAATTCATTTCAGTAATTGTTGTGATGGCCTCTGGATGACACTGGAGGGGTCGGGTCACGGCCACTCCTCTCATCCTGGCTTTCTTTTGTCCCCTCATCTCCAGTCACGTCCCAGTCTGTCTTCACCGTGCAGAGAGACTGTTCTATCTAAAACACGATTTCATCATCTATCCTCCCTGCCCCCAAACCTCCGTGACCTAGGAGGTAATATCCAGTTTCTCTCCTGATATTCCAGGCCATAGATTAACTGACCTTAACCTTATGTTCCTTTTGTCAGAAGCTACACTGTACAGAGTTCAGTAGCAAAGTCTTTGAAGAGAGACCACCTGGGTTCAAACCCACTGTGACTTTAGGTTAAGCCCCTTAATCCCAGCGTGCTTCAGGTTCATCGTCTGCAAAATAAGCTCAACAAAGGCACGCACTTAGCAGTGTTTAGAAGTTGTACAACATAGAAGAGTTAGTCGCTTGTCCAACTCTGCAACCCATGGACTGGAGTTCACCAGGCTCTTCTGCCCATGGGATTCTCCAGGCAAGAATACTGAAGCAGGTTGCCATTTCTTTCTCCAGGACATCTTCCCAACCCAGGGACAGCACCCAGGTCTCCTGCATTTCAGGCAGACTCTGCCTACTGTCTGAGCCGCCAGGAAGCTGAAGTAGCAGTGTTTGGTGCATAAGGAAAGCAGACACTATGCATTAACTGTCATCGCCCTAAGAATACGACTGCTTTGGGGCTTATCATCAATGATAACTTTTATTGGCCTTTTCACACAGTATTTTCTGTCTCTCCCAGTAAACTGTGGGGCCTCCATGAGGTCAAGGACTTTGTTGTTTTATTTAAAAGTATATTACTAGACTTTTTAAAAAGTACATTACTATGGCTTGGCACATTGTTCTTGTTTAGTCACGAAGCCATGCCCAACGTTTTTGTGACCCGTGGACTGTAGCCTGCCAGGCTCCTCTGGCAGTGAAATTTTCCAGGCAAGAACAGTGGAGTGGGCTGCCGTGGGTACTCACTAATATTTGACTGGATGCCTTGCTTTCAGATTCCCAGTTCATTTATTCGTTCAACACTTAGTGAGTCTCTAATGTGTGCCAGTCTGTATTTGGTGATAAAGCAGTGTGCAAAAAGTCCCTGCTATCTTTGAGCTAGGAGATTCACGGTGGACTGGTTCTGTATTTGAACCTGTTCTATCATGATCTAGGAGTTCCAAACCCAACTGGCCATCAGAATCCCTGGGGAGCTTTAGAAGAAGTCTGAGGCAGTGTCTAGACTGGGCCCTGGAACCTACAGTTTTTTACACAAGATTTTTATCATCGTTAAAAGTCTGGATTTTCATAAGATTCTTGGACGCATGGCCCACATCTGTTGGCTCATTCAACTTTAGTACCTGTCTCATCCCCAGTAGCTTTTCCAGAATCACCACCTCACTATACAACTCCAAGTGTTTTCCCAACTCAAACTTGAACTTCTTCAGCATTTTATTATTTATTCATTTATATTAAAAAGTTTAAGTGAAATATAGTTGATTCACAATGTTGTGTTAGTTTCAGGTGTACCGCAAAGGGATTCAATTATGTGACCCGGGGATCAAACCCTGATGTCCTGCACTGGCTGGCGGATGCTTTACCATTGAGCCACCATGGATGCCCCCGCTGTGTGTGTGTGTGTGTGTGTGTTTTCTAACAGATGGCATGGAGTGGGTAACTAGACTGATAAACTGTCTGGGTCTTTTCCAGTGCTGTCTGAAGTCAGCTTCTTGGCTACTTCTGTCTAGTCATCTGTCTGCATCTCTCGGGTCACGCTGTCCATCATCTTTTGGGTTTGGTGGGCCTGCTGGTGCTGAACATGAGTGCTTCTGAATCTGATTGTTTCATTTTCTTTTTTTTTAGTAAAGTCAAGAGAAAACAGACAAGCAAATAACCATCAGTAATCTTGACATCAACATGAGCTTCATTCACAGTCTGCCATCTTTGGCCATGGAGCATGTTTTGTCAGAGGTATCATTGCCACGGAAACTAGGCAGTTTTTGCTCTGAACATCCTCAGTAATTAGCTTGAAGTTTTAAAATGCCACTTCATCATTCTGCACATCAGCAAAGCTCACTTCGAAAACAACAACCCCAGAGGCCATCAGATGGGATTTTGGTTCCCAGAGATTTTATGACTAGTGTTTTTCCAATATTTTTTATATTGAAGATAGCTGATGCTTTCATATTATACCAATCTTTCTTAGAAAACAGACCAACCACTTCCTTCTTGGTTCCCTTTTTGCTGCCTTTCATGAGGTGCTTGTTGTTGCTGACCTCCAGAGAGCCAAAAGGTAGAACCTGCATTTTTAAAAGGAAGCACTTACAAGCTGGCCCAGTGTTTCTAACACTGAGCTCCACCGAATATTTGGGGGTGGGGAATTGTTCACACGTTCCATGACAGTTTTTAAGCTTGAGATTTAAAAAGTTTACTATTTGACTCGGGGGTCTTCCCTGCTGCAAGCGCTGTTCTCCCGCGGTGGGCGGGGCTCCTCTGGGTGCCGCGCGTGGGCCTCTCGTCGCAGCCTCCTGTCTTGTAAGCACTCGGGCTTCAGCAGCTGTGGCACGTGGGCTCGGTATTTGCGGCTCTCCAGCCCTAGAGCACAAGCTCAGTAGTTGGGGGACACAGGCTTCGTCGTCTCGAGGCATGTACAGTCTTTCTGGACTAGGGACCAAACCTGTGTCTCCTGCATTGGCAGACATGCTTTACCACTGAGCCAGCCAGGAAGCCAAGCTTGGGATTTTTAATGATATGATTTTAATATTCATTTTTAAATATAACTACCGTTTCTCTTTTGCAGCGACATTTCCTAACTGAAAGGCTTTTTTTTCCCCCCTAAGATTTACTTACTTATTGGCTGTGGAGGGTCTTCGGTTGTTTTGAGCAGGCTTTCTCTACTTGCGGTGGGCAGGGGCTACTCTTCCTTGGAGTACGGGCTGCTCTTGTTGTGGAGCACCTGCTCCAGGACCCACTGGTTCAGTAACTGCCATGCAGAGGCTTAGTTGTGCCCCCGCCCCCCCCCCACCCCCCCCCCGGGGAAAGTGGGATCTTCCAGCATGAGCGATTGAATTGGTGTCCCCTTCATTGCAAGGCAGATTTCTAACGACAGGACCACCAGAAAACTCCCTCCATGAGTGTTTAACCAGGGGTCTTTGCATTATTCAAGTGTGTAGCACAGATCTAGTGCTTCCCAGAGTGAGCTTGACCCAGATCTGTTCAATAGCGTCTTGCCTTCCCAACTTGAGACCAAACTTGGTTCTGACCCAGCCCCATGTCCTGTGAGATGTCCCAGTGTCCACTTTATCCCAGGGTGGTGGGCTGGCAGTTCAAGGTTGCTTCATTGTTAGGTGCCTGGGGTGAAGACTGAAGTCCCTGGGCTCTGTATCTCTGGCATTTCCTTAGACCACATGCTGTGCAGATACTTCAGGAAGGTTCGCATCTACACACCAGATTGCTCCCTTGGAAGGGCGACTTTGCTGGAACCCATCCCATCGCAATAATGATGGAAAGCACAAAGCTTGCGAGCCAGTTACGCCTAAATTCAAATCCTACCTCCGCACCCCAACTACCCTGCAATGTGGCTTTGGGAAAATGATACATCCTGTGCGTTAGTTTCCTCATCTGAAAAATGGAGTCAGTAACAAGTCACACAGTGGCGGTTACACAGTTACCGGAGGCTTCGCTTGCATAACCAAGGCACTGAGCTGCTCTCCATCAGTTGGCATCAAGAGCACTTGAGCTCATCGGACCCTGAGAAGTACAGGTGAACTAACTGACATCTATTACAGGCTCAAGCCGTTGGTAAACCTGCTCGGTTGTCCCAAGCAGTGCGGGTGAGAGGTTCTGAGGCCGTGTGTCGGCACCAGAGCAAGGGCGGGCGCAGAAGCCCGGCTGCCCAGGCGGCGTTCCGACCTTGGAGAGCCTCCCGGGGCCTGCAGGGGGTGCGGGGCAGGGGCGGCGCGCGACGGCGGGCTGAGGCTGCAGGCTGGGGCGGCGGCGGCGGGCTAGGCTGCAGGCTGCGGCGGCGGCGGGCTAGGCTGCAGGCTGGGGCGGCGGCGGCGGGCTAGGCTGCAGGCTGCGGCGGCGGCGGGCTAGGCTGCAGGCTGGGGGGGCGGCGGCGGGCTGAGGCTGCAGGCTGGGGCGGCGGCGGCGGGCTAGGCTGCAGGCTGCGGCGGCGGCGGGCTAGGCTGCAGGCTGGGGCGGCGGCGGCGGGCTGAGGCTGCAGGCTGGGGCGGCGGCGGCGGGCTAGGCTGCAGGCTGGGGCGGCGGCGGCGGGCTAGGCTGCAGGCTCGGGCGGCGGCGGCGGGCTAGGCTGCAGGCTGGGGCGGCGGCGGCGGGCTAGGCTGCAGGCTGGGGCGGCGGCGGCGGGCTGAGGCTGCAGGCTGGGGCGGCGGCGCGCGGCGGCACGCACCTTCCCACCTGGCCCCGCCCACAGGCCGCGCCGCGCTGAGAAGTGCGCGCGCGCGTCCTCCGCGCCGGCCCGTGGCGCATGCGCGCTCCGCGCTGTCTTCTCAGCCAGAGCGGCGGCGGCGGCGGCGGCGGCGGCGTTTGAGTGGAGGAAGATGGCGGCTCCGGGCGGCTCGGTGTCCCGCCAGCTGTGAGGAGTCCCGAGCGCGGCGGGCGCGGCCTGGGCCGCAGCGCCTCTGCTCGCGTCCTGTCCCGGGTTCCCTCGCCGCCTGCGCCAGCGGAGCGTACCCGAGAACGTGGCGCGGGCTAGGCCAGGTGAGGCCTCTTCCTCTCCCGGGGCCGCGGCTGGGAGCCGGCGCCTTCTGCCCTTTATGTGCTGCGTCCGGCCCAGGCCGTGGACCCCGCGCGGGGGTCGGTGCTGGCTGGCCTGGGGGCCTCGCCGTGGTCTTCCTCGGCCTCCCCGGGGGAGGCAGGGAGGAGAGCCCTTTGCCAGGCAGCCTCTGGGATAGGCGGACCCGGCCTCTGCCCTCTAGCAGGGCGGTTTTCGTCCCCCTTCCGGGGCCACGAAGGGTGTGTGACCTGGGTAAGGATGGCGTTGAGGTGTCAGATCACCTTCCACCCCGCCCCCAAATCTTGAACGCCTTTCGGGAGGCGCCGGAGTCCGGTGCTCTCCAGAATTAGGGCTGCGGCGAGGACCAGCATCTCTGAAGCTGCAGCTGCAAAAGGAAGATTTGGGGATTGGCTTTAAAAAATGAAACACAAGCAAGCTTTCCTACCCTTTTAGCTTTTTGAGTGTTCTCCCAGCGAAGTAGGAACTGCGGATCTCCTTGATTAAGACAGCAGCCCACGTTGTGACAGTGGAAGGCTTCTGGCGAGAATTGTTTGTGCAAAGGGAACCGTGGAGGGTGGGAACCAATTTGCAAACGAAGAAAAAACAGTTGTAAGATCTTGATAGTCTCCGCAGAGTAACTTCGGTGCTAATGAAGCCCTCGTTCCTTTGAAACCTTTGGATTGTTAAGATTTCGATACCCAATTGCTTTTGTCTGCTGATCTCTGAATTTTGTTAGGAGAATAAAAGCTTTATTTCTTAATTGCCATAGTCTTTGGACTTTTCTGTGGTGGGATTCCAGTTGCTCAGAACACATTACCCGTTCTCAGTTGCTGGCAGGGACGTTGTACTTATAGTTAGCCTTTTTGAGAACAGCTTTTGTCGCTGTTGTTCAGATGCTAATCTGGAGGCTTGGGTTCTGTTTCTCTAGTAGAGAAGCCAGTTTGAAGCCTCGCGGTCTCTTCCTTGCGGAATGATGCCTTCAGTTGCAGCTGTGCTATGGGAAATTGTTGAGGCCATAGCCTTGGCTTGGACACACCAGATACCTTTTGTGACTTATATTTGTTCAACTGGTGCTTAAGAAGGATGACATCATGGGTTTAAAGGGACAAGAAAATCTGAGAGGAAATAGCATCGTTTAGAGTTGAGCATTTAAGATTTAGTCTGTAGCTTTTACTGGGAATATTGATGCTCTGTTTCAGATCCCTCATTTTGAGCATATGTGTGTATATAAACTGGTTTCATTTCTGTTGTATGATGTCATTTTATATCCTATGACTGTTAGCTTTTGACAAGCCTGGTATAAGTATTACTGTTATCTATATTGATCCACGGGTTTTCAGTCTGTTTCAGAAGCTTTTAATTGTTAGAGGAACAACTGTTTAGTGTTAGCTAACTTGGGGGCCTTTTTTTTCTCTCTCTCTCTCAAAGCCTCTTCCATAGGGATTTGTAGATTTTCTCAATGCCTTTGCTAAGGACGTAAACCTAAACCAGCAACTTCTCTGGAGAGCCACTCTGCGTATCAGTTTGCTAATAGAGAGTCATGAGATTAATGCACAGAGCATCCTGGTGGTTTGACATCACGCCCCTTGGCAGGCTGTGTTGCGTTGTGTGCTAAATCATCGTCAGGTGTTGAAGCAGCTTGGTGACATCCATGACGTCAGTCACTCTCCAGCGTTTAGCCTCTTGCAGTTTCTTCTCAGAGTCACAGGACAACAGGATCAGGAAAAATCGCTGAGGATGCTTCTCAAATGTCTGATTTCTGGAAGAGCCTTCTCTAAAACCGCTTCAAATAGTTACAACCCTCCTGTGAGACTCAGAGCTGTGTGGCTGCTGCACACCGTGAAAATGCTAGCAGAACCTCTAGGTTTTACAAGAATACTGAAGTCCCAAGAAGTTACTCCAAAGATGAACAAAAACACAGGATTGTTTTTGTGATTTCAGGTTTGTTTTAGTCAGTCTGTATAAAACCAGAAGCCATTTGTTTAAATTACGCCCTTCCCGCTTCACAAGATTGTTATGTGAAATAACAGTGTTTGTGAAAATGCTTTGTAAAATAGACGATGAATGTAAAATTGATTATTCAGTGATCAGTTTTGTGAAGATGCCTATTGAGGGCCTTCTCAGTGCTGGACAATCTCGGAAGTAGGTCCTGATGATTCTAAGACAAGACAGCTTTAGGTCTGAAGTTGCTCGCAATAGGGTCTGGGAGCCAGTCTAAGAAATTAGTTAAACACATTGCAGTGTAAAAAATGCCCTGACTCCAACCAAGGGAGTGAGAAAGTCTTCTTAGAGCCAGGGTGGGTTTCCCTAGCCTTTCCTATTATTCTGCAGAAAAATATCCCTTTTGTGAGCAACTGCTTTTTATAAAAACTTAGAAAAAAATTCTATCATGAGTTCTTTTCCTCTTTTATTCATTCACTGTTATGACACTTCCCACACAGTGTGCCCCAATTATGGTTTCTGCATTCTCAAAAATCCACCAGTCTTGGGAGAACCTTTTTGAGAGTGAGTCATATGCACAAGAAATAAACACAAACATTGCAGCTGCAATTAAAATATCTCAGATTACTAAGTGGTGACAACTTTAGAGTGATGACGCTTTTGTTTTTGTTTTGTAGACGGGCACAAGCAGTACTGCATGGTTTTAATTTGGTCACGCTTAATCAGTGTTGAGTTGTCTGTCCCTTAGCATGTGGACTATTCGTGATTATTAATACTGTCTCTTTTCCCAATAATAAATAAAGCAAGAACGTCCTCCTTTTGAGGTGAAGCTGACAGCTTAAGCCAGAACTATGCTAAACTGTTTTGTAAAATCTATTTATGTAGATTGAGGCTGCTTAGCATCTCTGGTCTTGAACTTCTGTCCAATACAGTTTTCTCATCTTCATGCTGTGGTGCTTTATAATCGGTGCAGCATGCTGTTACCCACATTGCAGAAGTTTCACAGGAGTCTGACTTGAGCGGCATCTGTGAGTGGCGCAGTATTGGCCGTGCACCGCCTGCATCTTAGCTGAGAACGGGTGCTTTAAGGCAGCGGCCGGCAGAAGAGTGAGGGTGGTGCGTCCATGTTTCTAGCTCACGTGTGGAGAGGTAGAACCTACAGACAGGTCATCTTGCAACTGCCCAGTGTTGAGCTCATGACACGGTGGCTTATTTTAAAGTAGTTTCTTGTGACATTCTTCCAAATGTCTTGTGACATTATGACTTAGTGGTACTCTCGTAAAGCTTAATTCTGTGTTTCCTTACTCATGTATGTATCAGAAGGCAAATTTGCTTTGAGTTCTGATTCTTCCTGTATTAAGTTTCTACTTTTTAATTTCTAAAGTTTTCTCCTAGGCATTTAATTTTTTCCCAATGCTTCTGTTGTGTTTTGCTTCAAAAGTGGAAGTATCTTATACTTTAATGCTTGTTTATATTCATAAATCTGATAAGTGTACAGATACTATATAAAACAATAGTTATCTGTAAAATTTTACTACTCTGGACAGTATCTTGGCTTAGACAGTAACGTGTTTTCTCTTATCTCCTAGTAATACTGAATACATAGATTTCAGGTAGTTCATACAGTTTCTTTAAAGGCAAACAAGTTTTAGTTTTCGTGACAAATATTCTCTTAGAATATTTAATATTTAGGATAATTTTATTTCAGCTGTTTTAAGGAATTCGCTAGTATGGCATACTCTCCCAAATCTGTTTCCTTTATTCTCATCTTAAATGTTTGCTTCATGTTACTATATAGAGAACAAGAAATTTTTTTTTTCCCAGAATGAACCTCTTGGTGCATTGTTTGGAGAAAGGTTGATGTTAATTATAAGTTGATCAGTACAGTTTTACTAAGTGTCTGCTCTCCCATCTGCTGGCTAGATCAAGGGGAAATGGGAGTTGACCCTTCTATTTCAGTGTTTATTTTGAAGCTTTTCACTAGTGTTCTTGCTTTCTCTTGCCAAAAAGCAGCAGTGTCTTGTCTTCCCTTGGTTGATCCAGCAGTGTTGTTTGCGGTCTGTTCTAAGGACTGCTTTCTTACCTTTTGCTTTGAGACATCTTTCCAAGTAGACCCTTTGCTCTAGTCAGAATCAAGCGCACTGCCCTCTCCCTTACTTCCCTGTGGGTCCTTCACGTTCTGATTTGTCAGTCTCCTTACCTCTCCCCACCTGTTTTCTTCCCCAGTGAATGTAGTTCTCTTCCAAGCGTGTTTCATAAACCATAATGGAATTTTGGAATATAATTCCCTGTAGAGATACATCATAGTGTGTGGGTTAGAATTTCACATTTTATTTCACTTAAAAGTAACTTAATGGTAATGAATCTTGGATGTTGCATTAGGTGAAATAAGCCACGAAAGAGCAAATGCTGTATGATCACGCTTGCACGAGTTCCCCGGAAGTGTCTCAGCCCATCGCGAGAGAAAGTAGAATGGCAGTTGCTGGGGCAGAGGAGACGAGGGGAAGGAGAGCTGCTGTTTGATTTTAGTTTGGGATCACAGTTCTGGAGGTAGAACAGCGTACTTGATGCCGCTGAACTACGTATTTGAAGATTATCACGTATGTGATGTATAAGCACACAGAGGACGCTCACTGGTGTGCCTGTGCCCTGTGGGCTGGACTGATAGCCACTTATTTCAGCGCAGTGATCAGGATCGTAGGCTTTGGCCCCGGGGAGACCCAGGCTCGCGTCCTGCCGAGTTCTGCCGCTTTCCTTGGGTATGGACCTTAGGTTCTTTAACCCTCAGTTTTTTCATCTATAAAATGAGGGTGATGCCCATGTTTGGGGACAATTAAGTTTCAGAGTGCAAATGAACTTCCAACGTATTGCCTAGCACATAGTAAACACTCAGGTCTTAGACATTATTACTACATTATGGGACGTTGAAACTGGAACAAGGGAGCTTGGCTGCTGGCCTCCTGCTGGCGCCGTCCCAGGGCCATGCCTGCCCCGCGTGCGGACGTCCCGTAGCAGGAGTGCACGTTCCCCCGCTTCCCCTGTGCTCCTCTTTCTGTCTTTGGAAAGCTGGGCTCATTCATGTCTTCATTTGACACCACTCCCTGGATGTTTCTCCAGTCCATCTAGTTGTGGTCTTTCTTTTATGCCTCTTAATTTTCCAGGGACTTTATACAGCATATTCTCTAATTCAACTGCCCATGTGTTCACAACTAAGTCCGTTATTTCACCTCGCACCTCTCTGAAGATAAAAAAAAACCTTTACTAACCGGGTTCCCATCTCAATATTCCCATTTCTCTAGATAGAATAATTTTATTCTAATCTGGTAAAACTGGGAATCATTTGTTAATACTACTAAAAAAATCTGTGTGTGTGTCCTGTGCAGATCTGTGTTATCCTCCTCAGTATTCCTCAGATTCCCCTGCTTCTCGCTACATGTGCTGACGTGACTCTAGGCCAGGCTTCCATGAGCTGAAGGCAGGCTGAAGTACCGATAGAGTGGTTGAATGAACTCGTCTTGTTGCCGGGGCTGTGCTGTTTATTAGTTGTGTGATCTCAGGCTCCCTCATCTTCAGGAAGGGAGTTACAATTCCTGCCTCATAAAATATTTAATGTCTAACACATGATAAATACCCCATGAAAGGTCGTTGCTGTTGATTGAGTTTTTCTTCTTGGCAGTTTCTGGAAATGATTAAGACTGAAGTGACAGTATTATGACAGACCAGTCTTAAAGAACTACTCTCTGAATGTTTCTCCTCTGATTGGGATCCTGGGTGACTCATTATTGCCTAGTTCTCTTATCTGTGAGATAAGCAGATAATACTTCCTCAGATCTCAGTGATGCTTTATTGCGACTGTGCTGCTAAGTATGGTTATCATCTTGATTTTACACACTCGTCAGCCTTTTTGGAGAAGGAAATGGCAACCCACTGCAGTATTCTTCCCTGGAGAATCCCATGGACAAAGGAGCCTGGTGGGCTCCTGTCCATGGGGTTGCAAAGAGTTGGACACTCAGACTGTGTGACTAACACACACATGCTTATCTGTGAAGCTCTCCGTTTGGCCTTCTTTGTACCTTTCCAGCCTATTTTCCACCGCACCTGTCATGCAGTCTGTTAAAGCCAGACTTGTCTCATTGCCTCTCATGTAAATCATGTTCATTTTTATAACTGAAAGATTCATTTTCCTAAGTAGAAACCGTTTTTTTTTTTCCATGTAACTACTCTGTCCAGCTCTACAGAGTAACTCCTGTGTGCTCCACCTGCCTGTCCTCGCACGAATAGGTTCCAAAAGGAAATGGCTGTGCTGACTCCTGCCAGGTCTCTTAAAGGGGCCATATGCGGTACAGTCCGCGTGGAATGTTCTTAGTGTCACAGGCACATTCAGTCCTCCCGTGTCGCGCATACTCACTCAGTGTGCGCGTCTGATTCTTGTGGCTGATGTTCTTCACGATCTTTCGGAAGCATTGCATAATCCCAGGTGTCTGTTGAGTCTTTCTTGCCTTTTTGTTTATTGGTCCATCCACTCAACAAACATTTATTGAATGCTGCTATGTGCTAGGCATGGTTCAAGATATTAGGGTCACAGTGGACGGAATAGGCAAGGGCTCTGATTTCCAGGGCCTTATGTTTAAGAATGAAGAAAGGAGTTAATGAATGGGCAAAATTTCACAGAAGTACTTCAAGGAAAATGAAAGAGAGCTAGCTGGAAGGGAAAGCTAATTGAAATTGGTTTAGAGAAGGCCTCGGTGAGAAGGTGGTGTTCCGGCTGAAAGATACGAGGCGGGACGTTTAACGGCAAGTTTCGGGGCATGAGGAACAGCTGTGTAAAGGTCTGGGGTAGGAACCAGGGTCCGGGCAGCGTGACCTGAGTGCATTTGGCTGCTACTTAGTTTTTGCTTCATAACCTAAAAACGTCCTCCCCCGTTTTCTTTCCCTCAGTGGCATTAACTGTTGTTTTTTTTCTTGCTGCATGTGGCGTGTGGAACTTCCCTGACCAGGGATCGAACCCATGCTCCCTGCGTGGGAAGTGAGTCTCAACCACTGGACCGCCAAGGAAGCGCAGACGCTGACCTTTGAAGAGGCCAGTCTGGTTCTTCGCTAGACTCTCCCACAGTCGCGATTTGTCCTGCTGTTTACTTGTGTCGCCTAGGCCCTTCCTCTCTCCACCTTTAAGACAAGTCTGCCGGCTTGACAGTGCTCCCTGTTCGCAGTCCTGTGTGATACTGTGCATTCATATTGTATCACACTTGGTGCCAGCTTTTGCCGTTTTGATGCTGAATTTGATCACTTGCTTAACCTGAGAGTCCTCGATCTTTCCTTTGTAAAGGTTTCCCTGTACGTGGATCAGGTAATCTGTTGGGTAGCAATTTAACACAGTTACTCTATTCTCTTTCACCTGTTGGTTTTAATGTCCATCAGTGATCCTTGCCTGAGTCAGTTTCATTGGAGGTTGTGAAAGGGTGATTGTTTTCACAGTTATCAGCTGGCAAGATACCATCAACCAGGAATTGTAAGCGTGGCTCCTAGTTAGGCGAGTGTTCTGGTTGATTCTTGGCTTTTCGTTACAAGTTTTGTTGGTGAAGACTTGGGGCTCTCCGGGTGGCCCATTGGTGAAGAGTCCGCTGGGCAAACGAGGAGGTGCTGTTTCGATCCCTGGGTTGGGGAGATTTCCCCGCAGAGGGACATGGCACCCCACTCCAGTACTCTTGCCTGGAGAACTGTATGAACACAGGAGCCTGCTGGACTACAGTCTGTGGGGTCGCAAAAACTCAGATGAGACTT
Organism: Capra hircus; assembly: GCF_001704415.2. Lineage (NCBI taxonomy): Eukaryota > Metazoa > Chordata > Mammalia > Artiodactyla > Bovidae > Capra > Capra hircus. The sequence goes on along the minus strand of NC_030809.1, from coordinate 382,762 downwards.
AGCGACTGAGCACACACGGCACTGGGCACCTCAGTGGTAGCAGATGCGTTTCTCTGCCACTTGCTGGATCACTGTGGGCCCAGAACTCGTGTTTAGTCATCATTTCACGCTGTGGCCGTGAGCTCTGTGCTGCTGGCCTGGGGCCGGGGTAAGCGTTGCGTCCTTTCCATGTGCCATCAGCTTTGGGTGCTTTTCTGCCACAAGATACCCCAGGTGCGCCTTGCGCTCTCTCTGTTCTTGACCCCAAATCAGTCATTTTTCCAGGAAGACCTGGCTTCCTTTACAGAGAATGCCATTAGAAACCAGGTTCTGAGTGCTGGGAATGCTCACTGCCACTGGGTCTTCATTATTTCCAGGTTCTTTCACTGCGCAGAGACAGAAAATATGGTTTTTAGAAATCAAAACTTCGTGTTGACATTCCAGTTTGATTTGAACATATTATAGGGCTCTTTAGGTTTTTATTTGTCTCTCTTAAACTGATAGTCTTACTTTCTAGAATTGTTCATGTTTGTTTGCTTTATCCTACTGTGCACGTAACTTTTAAAAGTATAGTATTCATATTGTTACTGACCAAATTACTAAGGTAAATTTAAATTTTATTTGTGATTGTTCCTATCTTTAGAATATTCTGTCAAGATTCAGTCAAGAAAATGAAAAACATACTAGATATTTCAAATAGAGGATATTTAATATAGGTGGCAAGACTCAGCAAAATAGAGTAGGGCAGGGTAAGTTAGAGGTTAAGAACTAGGGTGACACTGTTGCCTCAAGTGTTGGGAGCAAAAGGGAGAGATGGTAGTGACAGCAGTTGTGAAGAATATCGAGGGGAGGGGCGCCCACCACCTCAAGCACTGCTGCTACTCTCAGACCTGAGACGAAGAGGGGAAATTGCCAAGGTACGCCACACGGCAGGTGCTTGGATCATGTCTTCCTCGGTCAGTTCAGTTTAGTCCCTCAGTCGTGTCTGTTGCGACCCCATGGACTGCAACACGCCAGGCCTCCCTGTCCATCACCAACTCCCGGAGTTCACTCAGACTCATGTCCATTGAGTCAGTGATGCCATCCAGCCATCTCATCCTCTGTCGTCCCCTTCTCCTCCTGCCCCCAATCCCTCCCAGCATCAGAGTCTTTTCCAGTGAGTCAACTCTTTGCATGAGGTGGCCAAAGTACTGGAGTTTCAGCTTCAGCATCAGTCCTTCCAATGAGTATTCAGGACTGGTGGTCTTTAGGATGGACTGTTTGGATCTCCTTGCAGTCCAAGGGACTCTCAGGAGTCTTCTCCAACACCACAGTTCAAAAGCATCAAAAGCATCAATTCTTCAGTGCTCAGCTTTCTTTATAGTCCAACTCTCACATCCATACATGACTGCTGGAAAACCATAGCCTTGACTAGATGGAGCTTTGTTGACAAACTAATGCCCCTGCTTTCTAATATGCTGTCCAGGTCGGCCATAGCTTTCCTTCCAAGGAGCAGGCGTCTTCTAGTCTCACGGCTGCGTCACCATCTGCAGGGGCTGGAGCCCGAGGAGAGAGCCTGCCATGGTTTGCATCGTCTCCCCGTCTGTTTGCCAGCAAGTGATGGGCCGGGTGCCACGATCACTGAATGAATGTCGAGCTTTAAGCCAGCTTTTTCACTCTCCTCTTTCACTTTCATCAAGAGGCCCTTTCGTTCTTCTTCACTTTCTGCCATAAGGGTGGTGCCATCTGCATATCTGAGGTTATTGATATTTCTCCCGGCAGTCTTGATTCCCGCTTGTGCTTCCTCCAGCCCAGCGTTTCTCATGATGTACTCTGCATAGAAGTTAAATAAGCAGGGTGGCAATATACAGCCTTGACGTGCTCCTTTCCCAGTCGAACCAGTCTGTTGTTCCATGTCCTGTTCTGTTGCTTCCTGACCTGCAAACAGGTGTCTCAGGAGGCGGGTGAGGTGGTCTGATAGTCCCATCTGTTTCAGAATTTTCCACAGTTTGTTCTGATCCACAGTCATGGCTTTAGCATAGTCCATGGAGCAGAAGTAGATGTTTTTCTGGAATTCTCTTGCTTTTTCTGTGATCTCATGGATGTTGGCAATTTGATCTCTGGTTCCTCTGCCTTTTCTAAATCCAGCTTGAACACCTGGAAGTTCTTGGTTCACGTATTGTTGAAGCCTGGCTTGGAGAATTTTGAGCATTACTTTGCTAGCATGTGAGATGAGTGCAATTGTGCGGTAGTTTGAGCATTCTTTGGCATTGCCTTTCTTTGGGATGAAATGAAAACTGGCCTTTTCCAGTCCTGTGGCCATTGCTGAGTTTTCCAAATTTGCTGGCATATTGAGTGTAGCACTTTGCCAGCCTCATCTTTCAGGATTTGAAATAACTCAACTGGAATTCCATCACCTCCACTAACTTTGTTCGTAGAGATGCTTTCTAAGGCCCACTTGACCTTGCATTCCAGGATGTCTGGCTTTAGGTGAGTGATCACACCATCGTGCTTATCTGGGTCGTGAAGATCTTTTTTGTACAGTTCTTCTGTGTATTCTTGCCACCTCTTATTAATATCTTCTGCTGGGTCCCTACCATTTCTGTCCTTTATTGTGCCCATCTGCATGAAATGTTCCCTTGTATCTCTGATTTTCTTGAAGAGATCTCTAGGCTTTCCCATTCTACTATTTTCCTCTATTTCTTTGCTTTGATCACTGAGGAAGGCTTTCTTATCTCTCCTTGCTATTCTTTGAAACTCTGCATTCAGATGGATATATTTTTCCTTTTCTCCTTTGTTTTTAGCTTATCTTCTTTTTTCAGCTATTTGTAAGGCCTCCTCAGACAACCATTTTGCCTTTTTGTATTTCTTCTTGGGGATGGTTTTGGTCACCGCCTCCTGTACAATGTCACGAACCTCTGTTCATAGTTCTTCAGGCGCTCTGTCTATCAGGCACTCTATCTACCTTGAATCCATTTCTCACTTCCACTGTATAATTGTAAGGGATTTGATGTAGGTCATACCTGAATGGTCTAGTGGTTTTCCCTACTTTCTTCAATTTAAGTATGAATTTGGCAATAAGGAGTTGATGATCTGGGCCACAGTCAGCTCCCAGTCTTGTTTTTGCTGACTGTATAGAGCTTCTCCATCATTGGCTGCAAAGAATATAATCAGTCTGATTTCGGTGCTGACCATCTGGTGATGTCCATGCGTAGAGTCTTCTCTTGTGTTGCTGGAAGAGGGTGTTTGCCATGACCAGTGCGTTCTCTTGGCAAAACTCTGTTAGCCTTTGCCCTGCTTCATTTTGTACTCCGAGGCCAAACTTGCCCGTTACTCCAGGTGTCTCTTGAGTGCTTGCTTTTGCGTCTCTTCCTAATTTTTGTTAATTTCCAGTTTATTCTTCCAGTATTTCTTTTTGCAAAAATAAATATCGACGTGTAGTCTTTTTCTACCCTTTCTTACATAGAAGGTTGTGCACTGTTCAGTTCTTTTCACTTAACATATCTTGGAGATCACGCTTGGAACAGAGGTAATGCCTAATTATTTCCACAGCTTCTTTTTGCGAATGTGCCAGATTTGTTCAACTGGTTACTTAAAAATATATATATTTATTTGTTTTGGTTGTGCTGGATCTTAGTTGTGGCTTCCAGAATCTTTAGTTTCTGCCTGCAGAATGGTTCGTTGTGGTGTGCAACCTCTTAGTTGGGGCATGTGGAATCTAGTTCCCTAGCCAGGCATCGAACCCAGGCCCCCTAAACTGGGAGTGCAGAGTCTTAACCACTGGACCACCAGGGAGGTCCCAGCTAGTCACTTTTTGAGCGTCGTCAGTAAGTAATGCTTTACTGCTGATCTCTTAAAAATAAATTTTGGTGGGAATTCACTGGTGGTCCAGTGCTTAGAACTCAACGCTTTCACTGCTGAGGGCCTAGATTCAGTCCCTGGTCGAGGTAAAGATCCCACTGGCCACATGGCATGGGAAAAAAAAAGACCACCTCACTACTTAAAATTGATGTTGGTATGTGCGTATGTGTGTTAGAAGGAGCTTTCAGCCGATACAGGTTCTGTTTTGCCACTATATATATGACCTGGTTTCGGACTTCAAGTTTCCTCATATGTAAAATAAAGGTTAAGTTGCTCCATAATCTGTAAGGTTGCCTGCTATAGTTACATTTTTCTGAAAGTTTTATTAGCCATATTTTTAAACCTGTTACTCAGTCAGGTATATAAGGCACAGGAAAAGTGTGAATGAGAGCATCAGGTTAAGTTTTAGAAGTACTGCTGAGGGTTTTCTGGACTTGAATCTGCTCGGGTGCTTGTTAAATTAAGATTCCTGGACCCATCCCTGTCTTCTGAAACCGTCTCTAGGACATGTGCCTGCTAGGTGATTTTTTTTTATGGTCAAGCAAGCTTGTGAAGCGAGAGTTTCTGCATGTGCAGATGCTGTTGTCCTTTAGTTTCCTGAGGACAGGGAGTAGTCGGGACACTATTTGCCCTTCAGGAATTCCTTTGCTCTGACCACCACCAGAAAAAATAAAAGTGGAAATGAAAATTTCCTTCTCTCACAGCATCTTGTCAAAATGCATTATGTTCTCTGCAGAATATTTTTGTGTCAGTGAGGAAGCCGGCTCTGTATGCAAACTGAGAGACTTGATAGGAGTACCGTGGATTGTATAGTGCTTTGAATTCTGCTTCCTGAAACACTTTTCACCATGCTTCTCCTTTACTCACATTTAGTAAATTCTTTCCTAGAGACTTCAGAACATACTGGGTTCCAATTCTGGTTCCTTTATTTTTCTTTTTGAACAGAGCTGGCTAATTGTGGGCAGATTAATTTATCTGGGCCTCATTATCCTCATCTATAAAACATAACTGATAATATGCCCCTTACAGAATTAAGGTAGGGTTAAATGAGATAGCTTCCCTAACAGCTCAGTTGGTAAAGAATCTGCCTGCAGTGCAGGAGACCCTGGCGCGATCCCTGGGTTGGGAAGATCCCCTGGAAAAGGGAAAGGCTACCCACTCCAGGATTCTGGCCTGCAGAATTCCGTGGACTGTGTAGTCCATGGGGTCACAAAGAGTTGGACACGACTGAGCGACTTTGACTTTAAATGAGACATGATGCTTGGCACATACTCCCAGTACCTTCGGATTCCCTTTCCTCTTAGCCGATCTTCACATCAGCTACATTGTAATGATTTCGTGAGTGCTGGTACTCAGTGTCCATGGACTGACAACACTGGCGTCACCAGCGTTAGAGTGCAGAACGCCAGGTCCCACTCCAGGCCTGCTGAGTCTCTACCTGTAGCTTGAGATTCACGTTAAAATTTGAAAGGCATTGGAACCGTAAGAGACTTCCAGAGAGGTTTCCTCTTTCTTTCTGTCTGAGTTCCCACTGACTCCATTCTTCGTATCTTTGGCAGTTTGGTTTTGCTGTACACTATTAACTGAAACTAGTTTAGATCAGTATGTGAGCACACTCTCAGAATAAATCTCTACCTGCAGAATTAGTCACATTATTATTGTTCAATAGTTTTTTTTTTATAGTGTGAGAAATTCAGTAGACTGCATAAAATAAGTGCAGTTTAAAGACTAATTATAAGCAGACGTGTGTAGCCACCATCCAGGTCAAGTGATAGAATATTGCCAGTGCTTCAGGGTTCTTCAGGGTGCCCTGCTTGATTACAGCCATTTCCTCTCTTAGCAGTGGCTGCTGTTTCGTCTTGTGATAATTTCTCTGCTTTTCCTGATAGCTTTACCACCTGCGTGTGCGTCTCTAAACAGTAGTTCACTTTTGCCTGTTGGTCAGCTTTGCATAAATGGAACCCTGCTCTGTGTATTCTTTTGTTACGTTTGCTCCATGTTAGAGATGTGTCCATTTATTGTGTAGATTCTCTTTTTAAAGTAATAAAGCCCTCCAAAATTCTAGCAAGTTTTGAATAATTTTATCTGTAGTGTAGTCTTGATTTTTTTAAAAAGAAAATGAAACCATTAATTCAAAAAGACATAGGTCTCTTAATGTTCAGCAAGATATGGAAGCAACCTGTGTCCATCAACGGATGAATGGATAAAGAAAATGCAGTTTCCGTACATACACGCACGATGGAATACTACTCAGACATAACAAAGAAGGACATTTTGCCATTTGGAACAACATCAGTGGAATTGGAGAGTTTTATGTTAGTAAAATAAGTTAGAGAAAGACAGACACTGTATGATACCATATGTGGAATCTGAAAAATATAACAATCTAGTGACTTTAATAAAAAAGAAACAGACTCATAGAGAAAAAGCTAGTGATTACCTGTGAGGGGAGGGACAAGATTGAGGTAGGAAAGTAAGAAGTACGGATATACAATATACAGATTATGTACAATATTGTATACAGTATACAGATATACAATATACCTTGTATAAAATAAATCAGTTGCAAGGATATATTTCCGTTTTGTGACTCACAGGAGAGTTGGACCCAACTTAGTGACTAAACAACGACAAGGATATGTTGACTAAACAACAAGGCTCTGTTCTAAAACACGGATAACATAGCCAACATTTTATAATAACCATAGATGGAGCGTCAAAGTGTGAATCCCTGTGCTGCACACCTGACACTTGGATACAATTGGAGACACCCAGGGGGCGTTTCATGCAAAGAGGGGCCCTAAGGACAGGAACGGTAGGGACCTGACTAACAGGAAGACACGCAGAAGAGCTGGACAGAGAAGGGCTACATGATCTGGATAACCACGGTGGTGTGGCCGCTCACCAAGGGCCAGACATCCTGGGGTGTGAGGTCACGTGGGCCTTGGGAAGCATCGCTGTGAACAAAGCTAGTGGAGGGGACAGAATTCCAGCTGAGCTGTTAAAAAATCCTAAAAGAGGATGCTGTTAAAGTGCTGTGCACTCAGTATGTCAGCAAATGTTGAACACTCAGCGGTGGCCACAGGATTGGAAAAGGTCAGTTTTTGTTCCAGTCTCAAAGAGGGGTGGTGCCGCCAAATGTTCAGGCGACTGCTCAGTTGCTCTCATTTCACATGCTAGCAAGGTTGTGCTCAGAATCCTTCAAGCCAGGCTTCAGCAGTACATGAACTGGGAACTTTGAGATGTACACGTTGGGTTTTAAGAAGGCAGAGGAACCAGAGGTCAGATTGCCAACTTTGGTTGGATCATGGAGAAAAAGGCAAGAGAAAAACATCTGCTTCATTGACTGCGCCAAAGCCTTTGACTGTGTGGATCACAGCAAACTGTGGAAAATTCTTAGACAGATGGGAATACCAGACCACCTTCCCTGTCTTCTGAGAAATGTGTATGCAGGTCAAGTAGCAACAATTAGAACCAGACAGGGAACAACAGACTGATTCAAAATTGGGAAAGAAGTACTCAAGGCTGTATGTTGTCATCCTGCTTATTTAACGTATGCAGAGTACATCGAGAGAAAGGCTGGCCTGGATGGGTCACAAGCTGGAATCAAGATTGCCGGGAGAAACATCAACAACCTCAGATACGAAGATGATACCACTCTAATGGAAGAGCCTCTTGATGTGGGTGAAAGAGGAGAGCGAAAAAACTGGCTTTAAACTCAATGTTCAAAAAACTAAGATCATGACACCCGGTCCCATCACTTCATGGCAAATAGAAGGGGGAAAGGTGGAAGCAGTGACAGATTTTATGTTCCTGGCTCCAGAATTGCTGCGGGCAGTGACTGCAGCCATGAAATTAAAAGACACTTGCTCCTTGGAAGAAAAGCTATGACCAACCTAGGCAGCAGATTAAAAAGCAAAAACATCACTTTGCCGAGAGAGGTCCGTATACTGAAAGCTGTGATTTTTCCAGTAGTCGTGTATGGATGTGAGAGTTGGACTGTAAAGAAAGCTGAGCGCTAAAGAAGTGATGCTTTTGAACGGTGTGTTGGAGAAGACTCTTGAGAGTCCCTTGGACTGCAAGGAGATCCAGCCAGTCCATCCTAAAGGAAATCAGTCCTGAATATTCATTGGAAGGACTGATAGTGAAGCTGAAGCTCCAGTACTTTGGCCACCTGATGTGAAGGGCCAACTCACTGGAAGAGACCCTGATGCTGGAAAAGATTGAAGCCGAAAGGAGGAGGGGACAACAGAGGATGAGTTGGTGAGATAGCATCACCAACTCAGTGGTCATGAATTTGAGGAAACTCTGGGAGTTAGTGGAGGACAGAGGAGCCTGGCATGCTGCAATTCATGGGGTCGCAAAGAGTCAGACGTGACTTAATGCCTGAACTACAACAGCTGTATGCTGGAGTTAGTATTGCTAGCACATGTGAGCCCACCTTTTACCAGGTGCTGCTTGAGAATATGTTTGTTCTGTGATTTGTGTACTTCTATGAATGGACATTTTATTTTTAACATTTGCTGTTGAAACAGTGCTGCACAGAACATCTTTTTTGCAGCTGTGCCGGGGTTCACTTCAGACATATTTCTGGAATTAGAATGTCTGGGTCATCTGGCATATGCTTTTAAAATGTTGACAGATGATACTCTAAAAAAGATTTTAACGAGTATGGTTAGTTTTCCGTGACAGTCTTCAACTTGATTGGAAACTTTAAATTATTTTTCTCTTAGAATTTATCTTTATTCCTCTGTCATTGGTGCACTCTATTCATTTACCCATTGTTTCCTACTTGCTGGTTACTGAGGGCAGTATATGCACGAATTAGACATGGTTGCTGAGAAGGATGCGTACCTGATCATTATATATGGTAGAAAGTGAGCAAGAAATATAAAGAGAATAAAAAAGAGAGTCCTTCTAATGGCAGAGACTAGGGAATGTTTTCCGAAGTAGGTGGTGCTTGAGCTACCCTCACAGGATGGGTAGGTTTGCGTGTAGAAAATTATGTCCCAAACAAAGACCAGCAGGGACAAAGGCCTTTAGAGGCAGGAAGGAAGAGGCTCTGGTGCGGTTCCGCGTGGCTGAGTGATGGAGCACTAGGCTCACTGGAGACGGGCGCACAGAGAGGGCGGGTAGGCGCAGCTCGTGGCGACGGCAGTCGTCGGGGGTCTTTGCTGTGCACTGGCTCCGGCTGCCGCGGGCGGTCCAGGGCAGTCAGTGGGGCCCCAGGTGCCCCAGCTTGGCAGTGCCGACGCAGAGGCTCAGTTGCTCCGCGGCATCCCGTCTGCTGCGTTAACAGGTGCATTCTTCACCTTTGCACACCAGGAAAGTCCTCTGGTGACTTTAAAATAACGCTAGCTATGGAAGACAGTGCTTCAAAAAGTAAAGAGTTACCACATGATCTACCGCTCCACCTCTAGACGTCTGTGCAAAAGAATTAAGAGCAAGAATTCAGGCATTTATCAGTGTTCATAGCAGCATATTCACAGCAGCCAAACGGTGACAACAGCAAACGTCCATCGACAGGTGAATGGATTAAACAAGATTTGGTGTACACATACGACGGCGAGTTATTCAGCCTTCAGAAGGAATGGAATTCTGAGCTTCCCTGTTGGCTCAGTGAATAGGAATCCATTCGCCAGTGCAGGGGACACAGGTTTGATCCGTGGTCTGCGAAGGTTCCATGTGCCATAGAGCAGCTAACCCGTGCGCCACAACCGCTGAAACCCACACGCTCTAGGGCCCACGAGCCGTGGCTGCTGAGCCTGTGAGCTGCCACCGCTGAAGCCTGAAAGCCTGGAACCTGCGCTCTGCAATAGGAGAGTCTCCTTAATGAGAAGCCCGCGCAGCGCCCCTGGAGGAGGCAGGAGCACGGCCACGGAGACCCGCACAGCCAGGGAGGAGAGACTTTAAAAACGAGGAGGGACGTTCTGGCCTCACGCAACGCGGATGAAGCTGGAAAATGTTGCGTTAACTAGTAAAATAGACCGACGCAGAGGGACACGTGTTAGATTTCACTTCTGTGAGATACCTAGAGAGCAGTTCATAGCGAGAGAGAGTAGAACAGCGGGAGCACGGTGGAGTAGGGAGTTAGTGTTCACTGGGTGTGGAGCTCACCTAGGGTGATGAGAAGTTCTGGGCGTGGACGGTGGTGGTGGTGGCGCAGAGTGAGTGCAGGTAATGCCGTGGAATGTGCGCTGTAAATCGATCGGCGTGCTTTATGTGTATTTCACTACAGGAAAAGCGCACACAGAAAACGCCACGCTGAATGTAAACACTAGAGGATTGGCGCTGAGGAATCAACGCCACGCTGAATGTAAACACTAGAGGATTGGCGCTGAGGAATCAACGCCACGCTGAATGTAAACACTAAAGGATTGGTGCTGAGGAATCAATGAGGGTTTTTGATCTACATTTCGTTGTGAAGATTAATCCTGAAGTGAAATGAAAGTAGATGGGAGAAGGAAGGAGCAAGCAGTGGGAGAATCAGCTAATTCTCTTCATTGCGGTCGTTCAGTTAAGAGAGGGTTTTGCCTTTAGGGCAGCAGCAAGGTAATTGGAAGGAAGGGGTAATAGGAGGGAAATCTGTTAATTAGATGTGAGAGGAAAGAGGAGAGGAAAAGTAAAAGGTGCCTCCCAGGTTTGAGTCAGGTAAACGGAAGGAAGGGAGATAAGTGGATGCCCAGGAAAAGGAGCTTGGTGCCAGTGATCTAGAAGGCCGTTGGGAATACTCAGAATGTGGAGCGGAAGTTCAGGAAGATGCGGCCTAGCGCTGGAGGGGTTAATTTGCCTATCCCTCTGTCCACCTCCCCGCCCAACCACGCATCTTCTCCAACAAATACTTCATGGCATCTGCCTGTGCCAGGTGTAGAAGGTGAACACATTTAGTCTAACCTCAGGGATCTCACAGTCCAGCGGGTCACCCTTAGCGGTCACATGTGAGACCATGTCAGTCCCTAAGGAGAAGATGTGGCAAGGGCAAGGAAGGCAAAAGTGGGATTTTCTGGGTTACCTCAAAATTCAGAGTATGAGAGGAGAAAGGAACTTCAAACTGAGGGCTGAGAGAGGTAGCAGAGACCAGTGCAGTTCAGTTCAGGCGTGCAATCGTGGCCAACTCTTTGCGACCCCGTGGACTGCAGCACACCAGGCCTCCCTGTCCATCACCAACTCCCGGAGCCTGCTCAAACTCATGTCCATCGGTGATGCCATCCAGCCATCTCATCCTCTGTCGTCCCCTTCTCCTCCTGCCTTCTGTCTTTCCCAGCTTCAGGGTCTTTTCCAATGAGTCAGCTCTTCACATCAGGTGGCCAAAGTATTGGAGCTTCAGCTTCAGCATCAGTCCTTCCAACGAATATTCAGGACTGATTTCCTTTAGGATGGACTGGCTGGAACTCCTTGCAGTCCAAGGGACTCTCAAGAGTCTTCTCTAACACACAGTTCAAAAGCATTAATTCTTTGGCGCTCAGCTTTCTTTATGGTCCAGCTCTCACATCCGTGCGTGACCACTGGGAAAACCATGCTGCTGCTGCTGCTGCTAAGTCGCTTCAGTCGTGTCCGATTCTGTGCAGCCCCATAGACGGCAGCCCACCAGGCTCCCCCGTCCCTGAGATTCTCCAGGGAAGAACACTGGAGTGGGGTGCCATTTCCTTCTCCAGTGCATGAAAGTGAAAAGTGAAAGTGAAGTCGCTCAGTCGTGTCCCACTCTTAGCGACCCCATGGACTGCAGCCCACCAGGCTCCTCCGTCCATGGGATTTTCCAGGCAAGAGTACTGGAGTGGGGTGCCATTGCCTTCTCCGGGAAAACCATAGCTTTCACTATACAGCTGCTTTTCTCAGTAGAGACCAAGGGGAATGTACAGCCATCAGGAAGTAGATTGGGTCGGAGCGTGAGCGGGACTGTGGTCGCTCGACGTGTCTGGCTCTCTGCCGCCGCATGGGCATGGCTTGATACGCTCCTCAGTTCACGGGGTTCTCCAGGCAAGAGTGCTGCAGTGTGTTGCTGTTTCCTTCTCCAGGGCATCTTCCCAGCTCAGGGATCGAACTTGAGTCTCCTGCATTGCAGGCAGACTGTTTACTCTGAGCCACGAGGGAAGCCCGATTTGAAAATCAAAATAGTGCTAAGATGAAGTTGGAAAATTTCAGAAATTTCTCTGAAATGAATTTGAAGTTTTGCTATTTTACTTTTTGTCCACAGCAGTGATGACAATGTAGTCTTGTTTCCTTTTTCTTTGCGATTTTTCACATTTTTCGATCTATGACTGATTGAGACAGTTACATTAGTGTGCCGTGAGCTGTGCTTCCAACTTTGGATTGCTGCTGTTACCAACAGAAGTTCCTCCTTGGAACTTTAGTCCTTGGTTTTTAACCTTTAAAACATCATCTTCCTTTAATCTAAACTGGCCTAGCTCACAATGCACGTCTTTATTGTGGTAAAATATGCAGAACATGAAATCAACCATTTTAGCCGTTTTTACAGGCATAGCGGTATTACGTGTATTCACACTTTTAGTAAGAATCGCCTTCCTTTGTTCTTACTGCTTTTACAGGCTTTTTGTTTTCGGCTGTGCTGGGTCTTCCTTGCCGCGAGCAGACTTGCTGCCGCTGTGGCGCTCAGGCGTCTCGTGGCGGCGGCTTCTGGCTGCGGTGCGGGCTCGCCAGCTCCGGCTCGCAGGCTCGGGCTCGCCAGCTCGGGCTCGCAGGCTCTGAGCTCAGGCGCAGGGGCTGTGGCGCACGGGCTTCGTTGCTCCGAGGTGCACGCACCCTTCCCGGACCAGGCGTCAAGCCCGTGTGCGCCGCACTGGCAGGTGGGTTCTCACCCGCCGCTCCACTAGGGAAATTGCTCAGTGCTTTTAAAATCAGACCTTTTGCCCAACAATTTTTCAGCTTTCCCACATAGGGAATTGATTCTCTTTACTTAATCTCACTATAATGATTAACCTTTTAAACTTGAAGTGCCTGGTAGACTGGTTCAGAAATGATATGTGGTATATGCACACACTGGGATCCTACTCAGCCCTAAAAAAGAATGGAATGCTGCCACTTGTCACAACATGGATGGACTTGGAGGGCGTTATGCTGAGGGAAATGAGTAAGTGAAAGGCAGATACTCAGTGATATCACTTATTTGTGGAATCTAAAAACTAAAGTGAACTAACAAATATAACAAAAAACCAAGCTCATGGGTATTGGGAACAAGCGGTGCTGGCCAGGGGGTGGGAGCGGGAGGGGCCGTGACACAGGGAGGGGATTAAGCAGTGCAGACTGCTGGGTATAAAATAAAAAAACGAAAGATAAGCTAAGGGGGTATATTTTGCAGCACATGAAATATTGCCAGCATTTTATAGTTGTAAATGGAGTGTAACCTTCAAATTGGATTGTACATCTGAAACTTACATATTACACATCTATATACCTCAATAAAATTTTTTGAAGTACTTTTTTCCTTGCTGATTTTTTAAAAAGAAATATAATGTTGTATATTTTATACAACATTGTACAGAAAAATAGTTTTGGGGGGCAGTAATTATTTATCTTTATCAAGTTTCCTTTCTCCATGTTTGCTTCAGAAATTTCTTTTAAAAGAAAATATAAGACACAGATAATAGCTGAAACCCTGTGTGTTCCCCTTCCAATCCCAATTGTCTTTATCTCTCTCTAAAATAACCATAGAAAAGGCAAGAGAGTTCCAGAAAATCATCTATTTCTGCTTTATTGACTATGCCAAACCCTTTGACTGTGTGGATCACAATAAACTGGAAAATTCTGAACGAGATGGGAATACCAGACCACCTAACCTGCCTCTTGAGAAATCTGTATGCAGGTCAGGAAGCAACAGTTAGAACTGGACATGGAACAACAGACTGGTTCCAAATAGGAAAAGGAGTACGTCAAGGCTGTATATTGTCACCCTGCTTATTTAACTAATATGCACAGTACATCATGAGAAATGCTGGGCTGGAAGAAGCACAAGCTGGAATCAAGATTGCTGGGAGAAATATCAATAACCTCAGATATGCAGATGATACCACCCTTATGGCAGAAAGTGAAGAGGAACTAAAAAGCCTCGTGATGAAAGTGAACGAGGAGAGTGAAAAAGTTGGCTTAAAGCTCAACGTTCAGAAAACTAAGATCATGGCATCTGGTCCCATCACTTCATGGGAAATAGATGGGGAAACAGTGGAAACAGTGTCATAGTTCATTTTTTTGGGCTCCAAAATCACTGCAGATGGTGACTGCAGCCATGAAATTAAAAGACGCTTACTCCTTGGAAGGAAAGTTATGACCAACCTAGATAGCATATTCAAAAGCAGAGACATTACTTTGCTGACAAAGGTCCATCTAGTCAAGGGTATGGTTTCTCCTTGCTCATGTATGGATGTGAGAGTTGGCCTGTGAAGAAAGCTGAGTGCCGAAGAATTGATGCTTTTGAACTGTGGTGTTGGAGAAGACTCTTGAGAGTCCCTTGGACTGCAAGGAGATCCAACCAGTCCATCCTAAAGGAGATCAGTCCTGGGTGTTCATTGGAAGAACTGATGTTGAAGCTGAAACTCCAATAGTTTGGCCACCTCATGCGAAGAGTTGACTCATTTGAAAAGACTCTGATGCTGGGAGGGATTGGGGGCAGGAGGAGAAGGGGACGACAGAGGATGAGATGGCTGGATGGCATCACCGACTCATTGGACATGAGTTTGGATAAACTCCGTGAGTGGGTGATGGACAGGGAGGCCTGGCGTGCTGCGATTCTTGGGGTCACACAGAGCTGGATGCGACTGAACTGAACTGAAAATAACCATAATGAATTGAGTGTTTATCATTCCTATGCAGGGCTGAATACATTACTGTATATTCATGTATAGTGAGTTTATTTTATGCAGGTATTAATATAAATGACAGTTTTAATTTCAATTTTTCAAATTTATTAATTTTTGGCCATGCAGCGTGGGTATGCAGGATTTTAATTCCCTGAGCAGGGATCGAACCTGCACCCCCTGCAGTGAAATTGTAGAATCCCAACCACTGGACCTCCAGGGGAGCCCAGTTTTAACTTCAAGATGAGCAATCTTGCACAAAATCTATGCTGTTTGATTAAGTATTATAATTTTTGTGAGTGTGAAAAATGAATTGGTGAAGCATGTCTTTCTTTACTAATGTATATAACTTATTTTTATTAATGATTTCCCTCACATTTGAGGTATAAGGTTAATGTAACTTGCATTAACCTGACACTGTGTGTTTTATGAAATGTACATTTAGTGAATATTGGCCACCTGATGAGAAGAGCATACTCATTGGGAAAGACCTGGATGCTGGGAAAGAGGGAAGGCAAAGGAGAAGGAGCAGCAGAAGATGCAGTGGTTAGACAGCACCCGTGGCTTCCGTGGTCACGAATTTGAGCAAATTCCGGGAGATGCTGGAGGATGGAGGAGCCTGGCATGCTGTAGTCCGTGAGGTCACAAAGAGTCGGACGCGACTCAGTGGCTGAACAGCAGCAACGAATATTGAATGACTATATGTATTTCAGTATATTAACTTACTAGTTTAATGAAAAAGTGTATTCATTACTACTTCAACTAATTTTTGGATAACCACTGCTGCCAAATCAATAGAGGGGTCTCGGCAGTGTACAGACTGCTGGTGTCTACTCTGATGGGGAAGGTTCTGAAAATGCATAGAAGCAGGATAAATAGAAGAGTCTTGCTGATCCCATGTCTGCGTATAAATGACCACACCTCAGTTATTGCAAATTGGATATCAGTGTCACTGCAAGTGAATGTTACTAAAATTCTTTCCTGCCATCTAAATCTTCAGTGTTCTTTCTCTTCCATCCACACCCTCCTCACCTGTGTATATGTGTGTGATTTTTGCATTTCTTTCTAATCTAGATTCTAATAGGTAGCAAACATTTCCAGAATTTGGTGCATTTGTGTTATTCAAATTCTGAAAATTTATTTTTCCTTCAGTTCTTTTCCATTTTCAGATAACTTCTTGTTCTGGCCATAACACTATGTAAATAGAGATAAAGAAGGTAATTATAGTGATCTGCTGTTTTAGTTAAGGCTTTTCTTTATAAAATTAAAATGAACAGCTAGAAATATAACCCTGGGCTTCCCTTTAGTAATGCTACATTTTATAAAAACTGATATAAACAACTTCTGGCTCAGCTGATTTTAAAACAAAGTTCAAGAGAAAAATAAATTGTATAGATTAGTTACTTTATCAGTAAATATAGTTTCTATACTAATTCTTTGTAGAAGATCATTATTAATAAAAAAATTAAAAAATTTTAAAAAAGATCATTATTAGAAAGTTGAAATGTGAAAGAAAATATATTTTTTATTTATATACAAAGTATTCTATTCTGCTCAGAAGGCAGAACTAGTGATATTATTTGTACAGTTTGGTTCAGTTCAGCCGCTCAGTCATCTCCGACTCTTCGTGACCCCGTGACTGCAGCACTCCAGCCTCCCTGTCCATCACCAACTCCCAGAGTTTACTCAAACTCATGCCCATTGAGTCAGTGATGCCATCCAACCATCTCATCATCTGTCGCCCCCTTCTCCTCCCGCCTGCAATCTTTCCCTGCATCAGGGTCTTTTTCTAGTGAGTCAGTTCTTCGCATCTGGTGGCTAAAGTACTGGAGCTTCAGCTTCAGCATCAGTCCTTCCCATGAACACCCAGGACTGATCTCCTTTAGGATGGACTGGTTGGATCTCCTTGCAGTCCAAGGGACTCTCAAGAGTCTTCAAAGCATCAGTTCTTCGGCATGCAGCTTTCTTCATGGTCCAATTCTCACATCCATGCATGACCACTGGAAAAACCTTATCTTTGACTAGACGGACCTTTGTTGACAAAGTAATGTCTCTGTTTTTTAACGTGCTGTCTAGGTTGGTCATAGCTTTTCTTCCAAGGAGCAAGTGTCTTTTAATTTCATGGCTGCAGTCACCCTCTGCAGTGATTTTGGAGAACAAGAAAAGAAGGCCTGTCACTGCTTCCACCGTCTCCCCATCTGTTTCCCATGAGGTGATGGGACCGGATGGCATGATCTTGGTTTTCTGAATGTTGAGTTTTAAGTCAACTTTTTCACCCTCCTCTTCCACATTCATCAAGAGGCTCTTTAGTTCTTTGCTTTCTGCCAAAAGGGTGGTGTCATCGTATCTGAGGTTACTGATATTTCTCCAGGCAGTCTTGACTCCAGCTTGTGCTTCATCCAGCCCAGCGTTTCACATGACATACTCTGCATAGAAGTTAAATAAGCAGGGTGACAGTATACAGCCTTGACGTACTCCTTTCCTGGAGTACATCAGCAACAACCAGTCTGCTGTTCCATGTCCGGTTCTAATTGTTGCTTCTTGACCTGCATATCGATTTCTCAGGAGGCAGGTGGGGTGGTCTGGTATTCCCATCTCTTTCAGAATTTTCCACAGTTTGTTGTGATCCACACAGTCAAAGGCTTTGGCATAGTCAGTAAAGCAGTAGGGGTTTTTCTTGAACTCTGTTGTTTTTTTAATGATCCAGTGGAGGTTGGCAATTTGATCTCTGGTTCCTCTGCCTTTTCTAAATGCAGCTTGAGCGTATGGAATTTCATGCTTTACATACGGTTGGAGCCTGGCTTGGAGAATTTTGAGCATTGCTTTGCTAGCGTGTGAGATGAGGGCAATTGTGCGGTAGTTTGAACATTCTTTAGCATTACCTTTTTCAGTCCTGTGGGCACTGCTGAGTTTTCCAGATTTGCTGTGATTGGACCTAATCAAACTAATCAAACTGATCACATGGACCACAGCCTTGTCTAACTCAATGAAACTAAGGCATGATGTGTGGGGCCACCCAAGACAGACGGGTCATGGTGGAGATTTCTGACAAAATGTGGTCCACTGGAGAAGGGAATGGCAAACCAGTACTCTTGCCTTGAGAACCCCATGAACAGTATGAAAAGGCAAAAAGATATGACACTGAAAACTCCCCAGGCCAGTAGGTGCCCAGTATGCTCCTGGAGATCAGTGGAGAAGTAACTCCAGAAGGAATGAAGGGATGGAGACAAAGTGAAAACAGCACCCAGCTGTGGGTGTGACTGGTGATAGAAGCAAGGTCCGATGCTGTAAAGAGCAATACGCATACGAACCTGGAATGTCAGGTCCGTGGATCAAGGCAAATTGGAAGTGGTCAAACGAGATGGCGAGAGTGAATGTCGACATTCTAGGAATCAGCGAACTAAAATGGACTGGAATGGGTGAATTCAACTCAGATGACCATTATATCCACTACTGCGGGCAGGAATCCCTCAGGAGAAATGGAGTCGCCATCGTGGTCAACAGGAGTCCGAAATGCAGTAGTTGGGTGCGGTCTCAAAAACGACAGAATGATCTCTCTTCATCTCCAAGGCAAACCATTCACTATCACAGTAATCCAAGTCTGTGCCCCAACCAGTAGTGATGAAGAAGCTAAAGTTGAACGGTTCTGTGAACACCTGCAAGACCTTCCAGAACTAACACCCCAAAAAGATGTCCTTTTCATTTATTTTCTGGGGATTAGAATGTCAAAGTAGGAAATCAACAGATACCTGGAGTAACAGGCAAATTTGGCCTTGGAGTACAAAATGAAGCAGGGCAAAGGAGTCTTGCCAAGAGAACGCACTGGTCATTGCAAACACCCTCTTCCAGCAACACAAGAGAAGACTCTACACATGGACATCACCAGATGGTCAACACCGAAATCAGATTGATTATATTCTTTGCAGCCAAAGGTGTAACAGCCCTATACAGTCAACAAAAACAATGATTGAAGAGTTGACTCACTGGAAAAGACTGATGCTGGGACGGATTGGGAGCAGGAGGAAAAGGGGATTACAGAGGATGAGATGGCTGGATGGATCTGACTGTGGCTCAGATCATGAACTCCTTATTGCCAAATTCAGGCTTCAATTGAAGAAAGCAAGGAAAACCACTAGACCATTCAGGTATGACCTAAATCAAATCCCTTACAATTATACAGTGGAAGTGAGGAATGGATTCAAGGGATTAGATCTGACAGAGTGCCTGAAGAACTATGGACGGAGGTTCGTGATATTGTACAGGAGGCAGTGATCAAGACCATCCCCAAGAAAAAGAAATGCAAAAAAGCAAAATGGTTGTCTGAGGAGGCTTACAAACAGCTGAGTAAAGAAGAGAAGCTAAAGGCAAAGGAGTAAAGGAGAGATATACCCATTTGGATGCAGAGTTCCAAAGAATAGCAAGGAAAGATAAGAAAGCCTTCCTCAGTGATCAATGCAAAGAAATAGAAGAAAACAGTAGAATGGGAAAGACTAGAGATCTCTTCAAGAAAATTAGAGATACCAAGGGAACATTTCATGCAAAGATGGGCTCGATAAAGGACAGAAATGGTATGGACCTAACAGAAGCAGAAGATATTAAGAAGTGGCAAGAATACACAGAAGAACTGTACAAAAAAGATCTTCACGACCCAGATAATCACGATGCTGTGATCACTCACCTAGAGCCAGACATCTGGAATGCAAGGTCAAGTGGGCCTTAGGAAGCCTCATTACAAACAAAGCTAGTGGAGGTGATGGAATTCCAGTTGAGCTATTTCAGATCCTAAAGAAGGTACGTTTTCAGTTCAGTTCAGTTCAGTCGCTCAGTCATGTCCGACTCTTTGCGACCCCATGAATTGCAGCACACCAGGCCTCCCTGTCCATCACCAAATCCCGGAGTTCACTCAGACTCAAATCCATCGAGTCGGTGATGCCATCCAGCCATCTCATCCTCTGTAATCCCCTTTTCCTCCTGCCCCCAATCCCTCCCAGCATCAGTCTTTTCCAATGAGTCAACTCTTCACATGAGGTGGCTAAAGTGCTGGAGTTTCAGCTTCAGCATCAGTCCTTCCGAAGAAATCCCAGGGCTGATCTCCTTTAGGATGGACTGGATGGATCTTGCAGTCCAAGGGACTCTGAAGAGTCTTCTCCAACACCGTAGTTCAAAAGCATCAATTCTTCGGCACTCAGCTTTCTTCACAGGCCAACTCTCACATCCATACATGACCACAGGAGAAACCATAGCCTTGACTAGACGGACCTTTGTCGGCAAAGCAATGTCTCTGCTTTTGAATATGCTATCTAGGTTGGTCATAACTTTCCTTCCAAGGAGTAAGCGTCTTTTAATTTCATGGCTGCAGTCACCATCTGCAGTGATTTTGGAGCCCCCCAAAAATAAAGTCTGACACTGTTTCCACTGTTTCCCCATCTATTTCCCATGAAGTGATGGGACCAGATGCCATGATCTTTGTTTTCTGAACGTTGAGCTTTAAGCCACCCTTTTCACTCTCCTTCTTTCACTTTAATCAAGAGGTTCTTTAGTTCCTCTTCACTTTCTGCCATAAGGGTGGTATCATCTGCATATCTGAGGTTATTGATATTTCTCCCAGCAATCTTGATTCCAGCTTGTGTTTCTTCCAGTCCGGCGTTTCTCATGATGTACTCTGCATAGAAGTTAAATAAGCAGGGTGACAATATACAGCCTTGACGTACTCCTTTTCCTATTTGGAACCAGTCTGTTGTTCCATGTCCAGTTCTAACTGTTGCTTCCTGACCTGCATATAGGTTTCTCAAGAGGCAGGTCAGGTCGTCTGGTATTCCCATCTCGTTCAGAATTTTCCACAGTTTATTGTGATCCGCACAGTCAAAGGGTTTGGCATAGTCAATAAAGCAGAAATAGATGTTTTTCTGGAACTCTCTTGCTTTTTCGATGATCCAGCGGATATTGGCAATTTGATCTCTGGTTCCTCTGCCTTTTGTAAAACCGGCTTGAACATCTGGAATTTTAGGGTTCACGTATTGCTGAAGCCTGGGTTGAAGAATTTTGAGCATTACTTTACTAGTGTGTGGTTTTGCATGATGAAAAATTGTTTCAGGAAATTCTAATTATAACAGATGAGATTTGTAATTATGGGATGATTACTTGACATTAGAAAGATGCATATACCTATATATCATTATTTCTCTGTGGATGCCTTGTGTTTATAAGACATCTCCAGTGTTCTCTGGCTAAAGGATTTTGCTCACTGGAAGCCCAAATCGAGTGAAACCGACCCCATAAGACTGTTCTATCTCCCTTTGGACCTCTAGTATGTGGTGCTGCTTTTTATGGAAATTTCTTTCCTAGGCTTCTATTGTAAAGTAGTTGTAAAATGCATATTTTTATTTTAGTAATTTTTCCCTCATTGTGTGACAGAATTTACGGTTTGAAATAAAACTAAATATGTGTACATTTTTGTGCTTGTTAAAAGCATTGATTCATCTCATTTATTGTTTCAGAGTATACAACTGCTTTTCTCAAAGGTAGCTTCATTAAGCATGTCTTCTGGTATAAAATTCACATATATGGTAAAGCAAATTTATTTTCACTACTAACTTGTTTAAAATGTTCTACTTTATCCATTATCTTTGGCGAATAGAATGTAAAGCAAAATACAGGAATATTTGAGTATTTACTATATGCCTTATATTTTTCCAAGAGTTTACATATACTAAAGCATTTAATTTTCACAAAGGCTTATGAGATAGGTATTATTGGTACCCACGATTTAGAGATGAGAAAACTAAGGCCTTTTAAAGAACCTTGAAAATGCCACTGTTTTTTTTTTCTCTTGGTCACACCTCGAAGCATGGAAAACGTCCCTGACTAGAGAGGGAACTTGTGCCGTCCGCAGCGGAAGCGCAGAGTCCTAGCCACTGGGCCGCTGGGGAAGCCCAAGGAACCTCTGAAGTGTGGTTTAAATGTAATTTCTTCAGGCAGTTGTGATTCTAGTCTAATTTTACTCATATTTATACAAAAGTATTGCTGTACAGTTTAACAACTGGAACGGTTCCATTGAGGGTTCTTTAGTAGACTCAGCTTTGCCACTGTTTTCAGCAGCCGCGTATCATTCTGTTACAACCTCGTAGTATCCTGGGTTTTCTTCAAATTTTTGGTCCCACTGTGTGGCTTGTCGGGTCTTAGTTCCCTGCCCAGGGATAAACCCGTGCCCCCTGCAGCGGAAGTGCAGAGCCCAAACCCTTGGACTGCTAGCGAATTCCCAGGAGCATCTTTGGTTTTGTCTCTGGGATCAGTGGGCTTGGGATTGAACTCAGTTCTGCCTCCTTTTTATTCGTTTATTTCTGTTGGTGTATAATTGCTTTACAATGTTGGGTTCGTTTCTGCTCTATAATAAAGTGAGTCAACTATATGTATACATATAACCAGCTTGAAGCAAAGGGCCAGCTCATTGGAAAAGAGTCTGATGCTGGGAAAGATTGAAGGTGGGAGCAGAAGGGGGCGACAGAGGATGAGATGGGTGGGTGGCACCACCGACTCGCTGGACATGGGTTTGAGCAAGCTCGGGGAGATGGTGAAGGACAGGGAGGCCTGGCGTGCTGCCTCCACGGGGCTGCGAAGAGTCAGACACGACTGAGCGCCTGAACAATGAACACATCTATCCCCTCCCTGCTGGGCCTCCCTCCCTCTCCCCGCAGCCACGCTCTGGCCCTCTCGGCCCTCACGGAGCGCAGGCGGAGCCCCTGTGCCGCGCTGCAGCGCCGCGCCGGCCGCCCGCTTCACCGCGGGTCCCTGTGTTTTGCAGTTCGCCCCGCCCGCCGCCGCCTGCTCTCTGCAAGCCCACCCTCTGGCCCGCGGCTCTGAGCCTGCCCTGCCGCCGGGCTCATCTGCACTCCTGCTGCTGACCCTGTAATTAGTGCTTGGTGGTTCAGTAAGCTCTTTTTTCTTTCTTCATTTAACTACATAATGGAAAATTTCAAATACGTGCGTAAATACAGAAGATGATACGGGGAATCTCCGTGTACTTATCCCTTAGCTTCAGAAATTACTAACATCTTAACTGTCTTACCTATCTCCCCACTTTTGGACAGAGGAGTGGTGGAGTATTTTAAAGCAAAGTCAAGATATCCTGCTGTGTCACTAATGTCCGTATGCTGTCTTTAACTAAGTTTTGTATCTTGAAGGTATTTCGTTCTTGAGTTTTGCAGTTCTTATCCAGGAAGTACACATTTAGGATTGCTATTTCTTCTTGATGAGTTGACTCCTTAATTGTTATGAAATGTCCTATTTTTTTTTTTTTCCTAGTAGTGTTCCATGTTTTGAAGTCTGTAGTGTTGTGTTCGGAGAAGGCAACGGCACCCCACTCCAGTGCTCTTGCCTGGAGAATCCCAGGGACGGGGGAGCCCGGTGGGCTGCCGTCTACGGGGTCGCACAGAGTCGGACACGGCTGAGGCGACTCAGCAGCGGCAGCAGCAGTGTTGTGTTGACACAGACATTGCAGCTTTCGAGTGCTTCAGTTTCCCTTATGTCTTTCCCATCCTTTGACATTTAGCCTCTCTGCACCTTTATGTTTAAAGTGTATTTTCTCTCTCCTGTTGACTTATTAGCTGTACTTTTGGGTGTGTTTGTGGTTCTAGGGTTCACAATATAGATGCCAACCGCGTCATAGTCTACAGGACGCACTCTCAGTTTCTCAGCTGTCTGTTAGCCCAGGTATGAGGTCATGCCTCTTCACAGGGAAGAGCCAGTGCTCTTCTTGTTCCCCATTCTTTGTGCCATTGTTGTCTTGCATTTTATTTGTATGTGTTGTAAACCTGACAATATATTATGTACTCTCTAAACAGGTAACTTTCAGGGAAATTTCTAAAGTGAGGAAGCAGAAGTCTCACGCTCACCCGTATGTCTGTTCCCTGTGCCCTCATCTGTTAGCGTCTGTGTACTCAGATTTCTAATGGGTGTCTCACTCCCTCTAGCTCTTCTCGTCCTGCAGGCGTGCTAGCGTTACACTGTTCCCGCCTTGCCTGTTGGGACGTGTCTCTGTTTCACATCCAGGGTATGGCCATGCGTATAGAATCCCACCTTGGTTGTCTCTCTCTCAGCCCTTAGAAGATGCCACTCCGTTGACCCCTGGCTTTCGTAGTTGCTGGCGGTCACTCCCAGCCACTGGTTTTCAGCACTTTGATTATGATGTGATTTTTGGTCTGGTTCTATCATTGTGTGTGTGTTTTATTCTACCTGGTTTGTTTAGATTCTTGGAACCCTGGGTTTATAGTTTTCATCAAATTTGGAAAAATTCTCACCATTTAAAAAGGATCTCCACCTGGCTCAGTCTCCGGTTTCCACCAGGACTCCAATCACAAGCGTGTTAGGCGGCCTGATATTGTTGCAGATGTCGGTGAGGCTGTGTTAGCTGTTTTGTTTCATTTTGGATCGCTTGCGTTGCTCGTGTCTTAAGTTTCACCTGTCCTTTCCTTCCGCCTTCTCCGATCTGCTGTTAATTATCTGCCCTGACATTTTCTTGTTATATATTTTCATTTCTGAAGGTTTTTTGTTTTCACTTTAAATATCTCCCCTCTCTCTATTAAGGTCACGCTTCCCTTTAGTTGCGCGAGCGCAGCAGCGTATTCTCTCTCTCTCTCTGGCTGTGCGGGGCCCCTCCTCTAGCTGCGGCGCGGAGGCTTCCCCCGCGGAGCCCGCGCTCCGGGCGCGCCGGCGTCAGTGCGGGCAGCGTGCAGTCTCACTGGTTGTCGCGCTCGAGCTCAGTCGCTCCCTCGCACGTGGGCTCCTCCCAGGCCAGGGGTCAAACCCTTGTGCCCCGAATTGGCAGGGGGATTCTTATCCACTGCGCCACCAAGGAAGTCTGACCTCTTTGTTAAAAAGTATTCGTTAGTTTTAACTTTGGCTGCACTGGGTCTTCGTTGCTGCGTGCTGGCGTTGTCTAGTTGCGGTGAATGGGGTGTAAGCTTCTCACTGCGGCGGCTTCTCTTCTTGCAGGACAGAGGCTCTGAGGCCCGTGGACTGCAGTAGTTGTGGCTCGTGGGCTTAGTGGATCCCACAGCACGTGGGATCTCCCTGAACTGGGGATGGAACCGGCGCTCCTTGCGTTGCATGGCAGATTCTTAACCAGTGGGACACCGGGGAAGCCTAGATTTTTTTTTTTTTTAATGTGGACCATTTTTAAAGCCTTTATTGAATTTGTTACAATACTGCTTGTCTTTTTTTTCGCGGGGTTGAGGGTGTCTGCGAGGCATGTGGGCTGTTAGCTTCCCAGTTAGGGACAGAGCCTGCACCTCCTGCGTTGGAAGGCGGTCCTAAGCTCTGGACTGCCAGGGAAGTCCCTATACTGCTTATCACTGTTTTAAGGTCGTTGTCCTCGTCTTCCATGAGCCATTTCAGGGTTTTTCCTATCGACTGGATTTTCTCTTAGTGTCGGTCTTTTCGGTGGGTGGGGGAGTTCTCTTGGCACATCTAGTCATTTTTGGTTGGGTGTTGGATAAGTGTTTGGCTTTGCTGTCTTTCTTTAGAGTGTTTTGGCAGGCAGTTAAGTTGCCAGCTGATCAGTTTCATCTTTTTGAGGCCTGTTTTTAGGTCTTGGAAAGGAAAATTATGACCAACCTAGATAGCATATTAAAAAGAAGAGACATTACTTTGCCAACACAGGTCCGTCTAGTCAAGGCTACGGGTTTTCCAGTGGTCATGTATGGACGAGAGAGTTGGACTGTGAAGAAGGCTGAGCGCCGAAGAATTGATGCTTTTGAACTGTGGTGTTGGAGAAGACTCTTGAGAGTCCCTTGGACTGCAAGGAGATCCAACCAGTCCATTCTAAAGAAGATCAGTCCTGGGTGTTCTTTGGAAGGACTGATGCTGAAGCTGAAACTCCAGTACTTTGGCCACCTCGTGCGAAGAATTGACTCATTGGAAAAGACTCTGATGCTGGGAGGGGTTGGGGGCAGGAGGAGAAGGGGACGACAGAGGATGAGATGGCTGGATGGCATCACTGACTTGATGGACGTGAGTCTGAGTGAACTCCAGGAGTTGGTGATGGACAGGGAGGCCTGGCGTGCTGCGATTCATGGGGTCACAAAGAGTCGGACACGACTGAGCGACTGAACTGAACTGAAGGTGGATATAGTCCTCAATTCAGAGACAGTTTAGCCCTGTCCCTGGGGTGAGCTCTCTGGGGTCTCCACTGCGTATTCCAGATGGTCACCAAGGACTATGCAGTCTGACTTGGTGGAACTTGAGTGTCTTCTGCTTCTGAGCTGTGGGAACTGGTCAGATTACAGCTTCCTTGTAATTCTTTTCCTGATTTTGTGGAGTTTCACCATGTATGTGAAAGATTTAGGAGGACACGAGACATTTCTGGAGTTCTTTTTTTGTGTGACTTCTTTCCTTTCTGGAACTCTGCCCCACGTGGTCCAGCCTCTTCAGCATCCTTGAACTCTGCTGTCTGTCTCAACTCAGAAACCGCTGGCTCTTTGCGCTTTCCCTCACTTTTACTGAGGTCCAAAGATTGCCTTCAGGCAGAAGGCCGCCGCAGTTAGTCTTTTTAGTGTGATTCAGAACCATGATTCAATTAAAGTTTTAGAACAAGCACGCTTCACAGTCAGTTCTGCGTACTTCCCATCGTATCACTCATGAGGCGTGATTTCGGGTGGGCTCACAGATGGAGCTCTAGGTTCAGATGGCATTTATTGCCTGATCTCTCTCATTAGAATGTTTTCCATCAGTCTTTTATGTAATAGCTTATATAATAATCACCCTTCATTGATTATAAATTATTAGAGTTTACAAAATGGTGACTTTCTGTCATTCCTTCTTCATCTAGGTAGAATTTCTCCCAAAGTTCTTTGTTGTATTAACTATTTGGTTATGGTTAGTACAGGAAAGACAGGAAAAGAACTTGGTTCTTTCCCTTTGTTAAGCTTTAGTAATCGTGAGTTAATCCATTAGCAGCCTCTCCTGAGGACCAGTGAGTTTTCTTTGCTGTCATTTGAACTGACAAATGTTAATATATTTGATACATTTAAATCCATAATAGTTTCCTTAGGGTTTGTGTTTTTATGCTCAGGTTGTTTCTTTTAGGGGTGTGGGGTGCCTTCAGGTTGGGCCCTGTGCCTTCTGATATGACTGCTTCTGTCCCCAATAGCCGTTTGCTCTGGGGCTGAAGAAGATATCCCAGGCTCTTCTTGTGCGTTTCCTACCCCGCTTGGCGAAACAGCCATTCTTGAAGGAGACCTACTTCATTCTAGTGGGAATATGCTGTATAGAGACCACAGTCCAGGTGGCCGGGTGCTCATTGCTCCTGAGACGCCATTGTTTGTGTTCTGAATCTTTTTCAATGAACCAGGCTAGGAAATACTTTCTTTTAAGAGAGGAAAAAATGAGTTCCTACTGATACTTTTGATTTATGTTTATAATTGTAGGAGTTTTATTTTATCTCTTTAATTTTATACTTGTATCTGTTTTTGTTTTTGTTTTTGTTTTAGCTTTTAATGGAGTAAACATATTATTTATTTTCTTTACACTGTAGCTGTAGAATTAAAAATAAAAGGATGATGGCAATATTTTTACTATAAGTAAGACTACTGAATGCAGCTTTTTTATGGATTTTTTTGTGCTGAAAATGTAACACACAAATGATGTGTAGTAAGAAATACCGCTTTTTAAAGCTGCTTGGACTAATCCCCATCTCTGTGGTGTCACGCCACCTGTTTGCTGTGCAGTGACGTGTGACAGTGCTTTTCAAATGTTTTTTCCTTGATAATTTCTCAAGATCACTGTTTCCCACCCTGAAACTCTCTGTAATATATTTGCTTTCTTGCGGAGAAGCTCGGTGTCGCTGCATGTCTGTCTGTCTGCTTAGCTCGTCTCTGTGCGCTCTCCGTTTAACGTGCCTCCTTCCTGAAGTATTGGTCATGGTTCGCAGTTTAAAAGAAGTAGCAGAAGTATATGACTCCTAACAAACTAGGTATTATCTTTCTTTTGTAGGATACTTTTATTGTGTGGCTGGGAACTCTGTTGTTAGTGTATGTCAGTTTGATTTTAAAATGAGTAGACTGATCTGAAGTAGTAATGTGGAGCAATTAAATTGCGGGTATTTAGTTTTATAGTATGTTCTTACTTATGGATTTCTTTGAAGGAATATTTAGAAACGAATACAGCATTGGAAATAAACTATATTCGAATAACATTTTTTTTAAAAGAATATTTCAAAGTCAGCTGTTGTTCCTAGTGGCTCAGTGGTAAAGAATCCCCCTGCCAATGCAGGAGACATAGGTTAGATACATGGTCCAGAAAGATCCCACATCCCTCAGAGCGGCTAAGCCCGTGTGCCACAGCTATTGAGCCGTGCTCTCGAGCCTGAAGCCTGCAAGGCCTCGAGCCCCTGCTCCCCGAGAAGAGGAGCCCACCCCTGCAGGGAGGAGCCCGCCACCTGGAGCTGAGGCGCCTGCTCGCCACGCCTGGAGAGAAGCTCGTGCGGCAGCGCAGACCAGCACAGCCAGAAACGCGTGCGGATGAGTAGACAAGATTCTGCCTAAAAAGTCATCTGTTCAGAACAGGTCATTCAGTTGACCTTTGGCTCCAAGCACAGAATCTCACCATCGCCTATTTCTTTCTACCTGGAATTTAATATCACGGTCTTTTTTTGAATGCATTTGTATTTTGTACAGTCTTTGCTTATTTTTATAAAAGTGGTACAAAGTACCATGTTTTGACATTTCTTGTTTTTTTTTTTAAACCAGATAATTGATAGAGTATGCAGAATCAGCTTCCCTGAGATTATAGCAAATTTAAAGAAAGTCAGAGATAGAAATTAATTTCCTTCACTCCATCCTTTTCAATGTGGACTCTTAAATCAGGGTGTTAAAGAATTTTAGCCGTCACACTCTCCATCTGGACACGGCATGACACGGCACATATAGAAGGCGGTTGGCGTTGGCAGCTCTCACTCCCTCCCGGACGCTCTGCCTCAAGGCGTGTCTCCCACCTAAGCCAGCCCTGGGCGGCTCTCATGCTCTTGCCTCTGTCTGGGCTCTTCTGGAAGTCCTGGAAATAAGACGTGAGATACGAGTTTAAATTAGAAATAAGACGTGAGATACGAGTTTTAATTAGGCGAGTTATTAATGAGGAGAGTTGTGACTTGTGAAGTGGTGGAAAGTAGTAGCTATCTGTGCTATTTATCTAATGTTGGCTTAGGTCTTGGTGGCCACCTAACTCAACAAATATTTATACAGCTCTCAGATAATCAAGATACTGTGCAAAATGAATAGAAGGCCAGACGCGTACTTGATTTTTTTTTTAAATGAAGCCGCAGTTGCCGCTGTTTATTTTTGTGGTTTTCGCTTGTTCTTGGCTGCGCTGGGGCTCTCTTGCTGCCCACAAGCTCCCCTCAGTTGGGGCGGGTAGGGCTGCGCCCGCTCGCCGTGCGGGGCTCCTCACTGTGGTGGCATCTCTGGTTGCCGAGCGCGGACCCGGGGCCCTGGCTCGGGAGGTGCGGGGTCACAGGCTCAGCTGCCCTGAGGCCTGTGGGGTCTTGTGGACCAGGGATCGGACCATGCCCCCTGCGTTGGCAGGCAGATTCTCAACCACTGGACCACCTGGGAAGCCCCTGATAAGCTTTTAAAGCCCATTTTATGATTTTAAAATCAAATTAAAATTAACAGCTGTATACACGGCAGGTGGGAGTGTAAATTGGAACACTCACTTTAAAAGACAGTTTGGCATCATCTAGTAAATATGTATAACCCACACCCAGCAACTTCATACCCGAATATGTACTCTAGAGAACTGGTTTTCACCCTGGGCTTGTAGCCCATCAGAATGAAGACAGGTCAGTGGCATTTGACCAACAGTCTTCTTAAACGGTAAATGTTATAGAAAATACCAGTGTGCTTTACTGTGACGGTATTATTCTGTGAAACCTTTTCCTCGTTATGTATCTGTATATATGTGGGTGGGCTGTGAGGTAAAATATATGTTCTTATTGTGGTTGCTGTCAAGAAAATTTGAAAGCCACTATTCTAGAGAAGCTGTAAGTGCTTGTTATTTCATAAGAAGTAACTGATTTCATTCAACAAAGATGAACTATGACTGATTCATACAAGATTTTACACTGCAGTGAACTACAGCCTGTCCAGCACCTAAGCAGTGTATTTTTCACGTGCCAGCCTTACGGGGTGAAGCTGTAAAGAAAAGCAAGGGATTAATAAACACGGCAGCATGGTGGCTACTTCTGGTTGGAAGTGAGAGTGTCAGTCGCTCAGCCGTGTCTTGACTCTTTGCGACCCTGTGGGCCGCAGCCTGCCGGGCCCCTCTGTCCATGGGCTTCTCCACGCAGGAGCACTGGCGTGGGTTGCGGTCTCCTTCTCCAGGGGCCCTTCCTGGCCCGGGCATCAGGACCCTGTCTCCCGCACTGCAGGCGGATTCTTCACCATCTGAGCCGCCAGGGAAGTGGCGCTTCTGGATGCGTCAGGGTGAAGGTCACGAGGAGGCAAAGGTAAAGAGGCGAGTGAGAAGCTGGCTCAAAGCTCAGCCTTCAGAAAACTAAGATCACGGTGTCCAGTCCCGTCACCTGTGGCAAATAGACGGGGAAACAGTGGAGACAGTGACAGACTGTTTTCCTGGGCTCCAGAATCACTGTGGATGGTGACTGCAGCCATGAAATTAAAAGACGCTTGCTTCTTGGAAGAAAAGCTACGCCAAACCTAGACAGCATATTAAAAAGCAAAGACATTGCCCACAAAGGTCTGTATACTCAAAGCTATGGTTTTTCTAGTCGTCATGTATGGATGTGGGAGTTGGACCATAAAGAAGACTCAGTGTCAAAGAACTGATGCTTGTGAACATTGGAGAAGACTCTTGAGAGTCCCTTGGACTGCACAGAGATCCAACCAGTCCATCCTAAAGGAGATCAGCCCTGAATATTCCCTGGAAGGACTTATGGTGAGAAGCTGAAACTCTAGTACTTTGGCCACCTGATGTGAAGAGCTGACTCATTAGCAAAGACCCTGATGCTGGGAGGGATTGGGGGCAGAGGAGAAGGGGACGACAGAGGGCGAGATGGTTGGATGGCATCACCGACTCGATGGACATGAGTTTGCATGAGCGCCGGGAGATGGTGAAGAACAGAGAAGCCTGGCGTGCTGCAGTCCATGGTGTCGCAAAGAGTCGGACACGACTGAGCAACTGAACCACAGCAACACAAGGCTGAGCAGGGCCTCAGAGGCTCCTAAAGGCCCTGGTGGTGGTCTGTTTTCTGACTTAGATGTGGCTACACAGTGATTAACTTTTATAAAAACTGTGCATCTGTGTTCTGTGCAGTTTTTTTATTGTAAATGTATGTAACAAAGCTTAACATTTAATAGTCTTTACCTATAGCCAAGTGACGCTGAGCAGTCTACGTTGTCGGGTTATTCATCCCAGCATGTTTCGTCCTCCTCTGAGACTCCGTGTGCGTTGAGCGGTAGCTCCCTGTCTCCCCAGCCTGTCTGTCTGTCTCCCCGGCCCCTGTCTGTCTCCCTGGCTACTGTCTGTCTGCCCAGCCTGTCTGTCTGTCTGCCCAGCCTGTCTATCTGTCTCCCCGACCTCTGTCTGTCTGCCCGGCCTGTCTGTCTGTCTCCCCGGCCCCTGTCTGTCTCCCCGGCTGCTGTCTGTCTCCCCAACCTCTGTCTGTCTGCCCGGCCTGTCTGTCTGTCTCCCCGACCTCTGTCTGTCTGCCCGGCCTGTCTGTCTGTCTCCCCGGCCCCTGTCTGTCTCCCCGGCCCCTGTCTGTCTCCCCGGCCCCTGTCTGTCTCCCCGGGCCCTGTCTGTCTCCCCGGCCCCTGTCTGTCTCCCCGGCCGCTGTCTGTCTCCCCGGCCGCTGTCTGTCTCCCCGGCCTCTGTCTGTCTCCCCGGCCGCTGTCTGTCTCCCCGGCCCCTGTCTGTCTCCCCGGCCGCTGTCTGTCTCCCCGGCCGCTGTCTGTCTCCCCGGCCCCTGTCTGTCTCCCCGGCCCCTGTCTGTCTCCCCGGCCGCTGTCTGTCTCCCCGGCCGCTGTCTGTCTCCCCGGCCCCTGTCTGTCTCCCCGGCCCCTGTCTGTCTCCCCGGCCCCTGTCTGTCTCCCCGGGCCCTGTCTGTCTCCCCGGCCGCTGTCTGTCTCCCCGGCCGCTGTCTGTCTCCCCGGCCGCTGTCTGTCTCCCCGGCCGCTGTCTGTCTCCCCGGCCGCTGTCTGTCTCCCCGGCCCCTGTCTGTCTCCCCGGCCCCTATCTGTCTCCCCGGCCCCTGTCTGTCTCCCCGGCCCCTATCTGTCTGCCCAGCCTGTCTGTCTGCCTCTCCAGCCTCTGTCTGTCTCTCCGGCCCCTGTCTGTCTCCCCGACCTCTG
This sequence comes from Capra hircus, assembly GCF_001704415.2. Taxonomy (NCBI): domain Eukaryota; kingdom Metazoa; phylum Chordata; class Mammalia; order Artiodactyla; family Bovidae; genus Capra; species Capra hircus. Next base: position 350,778 of record NC_030809.1, on the reverse strand, counting down.
TCTGTCTGCCTGGCCTGTCTGTCTGTCTCCCCGGCCCCTGTCTGTCTCTCCGGCCCCTGTCTGTCTGCCCGGCCTGTCTCTGTCTCCCCGGCCCCTGTCTGTCTCCCCGGCCCCTGTCTGTCTCCCCGGCCCCTGTCTGTCTCCCTGGCCCCTGTCTGTTTCCCTGGCCCCTGTCTGTCTCCCCGGCCTCTGCCTCCCCTGGCGGCTGCCGCTCTCTCTAGCTGTATGACCTGAGTGCTCTGGGTGCCACGTGGAGTCAGAGTTGTGTGTCTGGCTTGCTTCGCTTAGCATGGTGTCTTCCGGCGTCTCCGGTGGCGTGCGTCAGCATCCCTTCCTGTGTCAGGTAACTCGTATTCCTTTGTTGTGTGTCTGCTGCGTTTTATTTGTCCATGACCCACTGATAGGCATTTGTGTTGTTCCCACCTTTTTGCTGTTGTGAACGGTGCTGCTCTGAACATGAGTATACAGATATCATTCAGTTCTTCTGTGAAACAGTTATTCCTTCTGGAAATTTCCTACTGGTCCAGGGGTTAGGACTCAGCACTTCCACTGCAGGGGCCAGGTCAGGGGACTAAGATCTTGTAAGCTGTATGGCACAGCCAAAAATGATAATAAAACTTTAAAAATGTGTTTCTTCCAATGAAATAGCTCTGTAGTGGATGAGTGAACTAGAAAGATGTTAGCCCTTCTTAAAACTGAAGCTGTGAAGTGGTGATTGCTCCAGCCATCCTTACCCCGGGGGAGAGTTTTGTTTTCTTTATTATTTAGTAGACTTTCCTCTGGATCCTGAAGAGTTTTCCAACTTAAACCATTTTGGAATGAGGTTCGGACTTGCTCCTTTTAATTCTTTTCTTTCTTTTTCTTTTTTTTAATGTAGCATAAAATAGCATCTTATGTTTTAAGGTTTGCCTTCTGTGGAAAGTTTGAAATTGTAAGTTTCACTGCAACACCCCTAAATAACAGTAATAAAAATTGATACGTTTCATTGTAGTTTAAAGAAGAAAAGTGCTACAGTTAAGTCTTGCTAAAAATATAGATCTTAAGAATTTAGTAGGGGAAACACATGAGTAAAAAGCGTTATAACTTTACCAGCCAATGAAACAAAAGATCAGCTAAGCTATTTCTAAAAGAAATTAGGTTACATTCATCTTTCATGCATTCTTGCCAGTAGCCGTCATTGTCTCTTTTTCTAGCATTAGGAAATGGTTTCCCAGCATACTGGGAGTTTTAATTTAAATTAGCCTTTTAATAAATTCAGACTATAAAACTTGTTTAAATTGTGGACTTTCTTCACAAACGAAATTAATAGTAAACTGAAATGTTAATATCGTGGCGAGTAGTGAGACCGCAGTTCCGAGAGTACAGGTCCAGGCTCACGCTGCCCTGAGGGTCTCTGCGTGCGTGCGTGTGTTTGTGAGGCCTCTCCTCTCTGACTGCGCTGGGTCTGCGTTGCTGCTCACAGGCTTTCTCTGGCTGCGGCCAGCGGAAGGCTGCTCTCTGGCCACGTGCGAGGGCGTCTCTCTCACTTCTGAGAGGTCCTGTGGCTCACAGGCCCTGGGGCGCGTGTGCACTGCATGGGCTCAGCTGTGGTGTGTGAGCTTAGTTGCCCTGTGGCATCTGGACTCTTCCCAGAGGGGGGATCAAACCTGTGTCCCCTGCATCGGCGGCTGGGTTTTTAACCACTGTACCACCAGGGAAATCCAGGTTTCCTTTCTTGGACGTAAAAGCTGTTATTCAGAGATTATGATTTTCCAGCTTGAATCTTTAAACACCTTTCTATGAAACTGATGATCAGGTGGTAGGACGTGTGTGTGTGTGTGTGTGTGTGTGTGTGTGTGTGTGTGTGTGTGTGTAGTTTTTTTGTTTTTGCGTTTTACAGGGTTTTTTTTTTTTTTGCCTTATTCGGGAAAATAAAAATTTGTTGGCCCTATATGAGTCCAAAAAAACTTGCTGATCTGTGAAATTCAGAGGTCTGAGAACCGCTGCAATAGAACCTTTCCCCAAAAGGCTAAGAGAATCTTGGCACGCAGCGGATTTCCCTTACTCCTCCCTTGTTGTCAGAGTGAGGGTATATAACAGCAGAAAAAATCAGAACATTTTAACTATAGTAATGATTTTTAGGAACTGTACATTTTATCTTTTAATTTTTTTTTTATTTCCTTGGCAGCACCAAGCAACTTATAAGATTTTAGTTCCCCAGCCAGGGATGGAACCCACGCCTTCTGCAGGGAAAGTGCAGAGTCTTCAGCACTGGGCCACCGGGGAAGTCCTTAGGCCCCATTTTTACTCTCTAGTTGCTTTTAGCTGTCTGAAGTCTCTGATTTTATTAGTTTCACTTAAGTTTTTGATAGGAAGTTTCTGTTTTTTATCACAATATCTAGAAGTGAACATTTAGGTTTTGTTGTCGACTCTGAAATGAATTCCTGAGACTTGTCTGCTTGTTCGTTCGGCAGTCTTTTGCTGAGTGTGTATATGGATACAAGAAATGAATTGTTTCCTGTTGTGCCCCAGGGAGGAGGCGGCGGCGGCAGGCAGTGGTGCAGTAAGCGCTGCTGTGAAGGCAGGTCTTCAGTGCTGCGGAGGCGGAAGGAGAGGTGCCCTGCGTGAGCGCTGCAGCCTGGTGTGGTCCGCTCTGGGCTCATGCAGCTCACTGCTGTTGCAGTGTGGCGGCCTGCCTCTTCCGCATCGTCTTTCATAAATGATTATTTTCGAGAGAAAAGTAATTTCTAAGCCTAGAGGACCACACCTTTTAACGCACCTACTCTCTCTCTCTCCTCTGATTCATACTGAACTTCCGATGAAAGCCTTTTGTCTCACATCAGTGCTATAGTTAAATTATACAATTAGAATTGTTCTGTCCTTTGTATGTTACTACTTAAAATCTAAAAATTCAAGCTCTCACAAAATACAAATTTGGGTATTAAAGTTCTGTTACACTTATTCAGTTTATACCACATGAAACATTTTGCTGAACCTAGAATATATGGAATTTTCAGAACCTAGAATATCTTCATTGATTGAAACCAGTACATTCTCCTCAGCTATTTGTACGCAGTGAAATCTGCTGGCTGCATATGAATACGGGGCGTGGGCCTGAGAACTGGCGCATTTCTGCTCTCTGATAGTCATGAACCGCTTTCATTTAACATCAGCCATTGCAAAGAGTGATAAGAAAGTATCCTGATGGGTACTTGGGGGAAACACTTCATTTTTCTATTTCATTAAAAGGACTCTTAGATAATACAGAGAGATGAGTTAACCATTAGAAAAGATCCTCACTGTAGCTGATATCTGTTATCAAACTTGGAATGCTTTTTAGAAACAGCTCTCTGAATTTCCTTGTCAAAATAGCTTATAGTTTGCTAATAGCAACTGTAGTTATGCCAAATTTCTCTATTTCTAGACTTTTTTGGTCAAAATATCGACTGTCAGGAGTTAAGGAGTCTGCAGATTATGAACCTCTGTTAATGTACATAAGATATTAAGTCGTTTGCACTTGTGATAAAATGCCCATCACATAAAAAATAGCTTTTGCGCTTTTGTCCTGAAAGTAATTCTGTAAGTGACAAAGAATGTTGGTACAGGAGACAGTAACTCAAAACTCTTTCATCTTCCCACCTTCCCCCATTTCACGCTCTGGGATGACTAACTCTAAGCCTATTCTTCAAGCCCAAAGGCTTCCTTCTGTGTAACTTCCTTGTCAAACTAGTTGGAAGCCATCGCTTCCTTCCCTGAGCTGCTAGGACTTCTCGTTTGGTGCCACAGTCTGTCTTGTGTTGGTGTTCTCCATGTGTCTCTGGCTCTTACTGGGTTAATCTCTCTGAGAGGAATTGGCGGCATATCTTCTTTTTGTGACTCCCATGGGATCTAGTCAAGGCTATGGTTTTTCCAGTGGTCATGTATGGATGTGAGAGTTGGACTATAAAGAAAGCTGAGCACTGAAGAATCGATGCTTTTGAACTGTGGTGTTGGAGAGGACACTTGAGAGTCCTTTGAACTGCAAGGAGATCCAACCAGTCCATCCTAAAGGAAATCAGTCCTGGGTGTTCATTGGAAGACTGATGTTGAAGCTGAGACTCCAATACTTTGGCCACCTGATGCGAAGAGCTGACTCATTCGAAAAGATCCTGATGCTGGGAAAGATCGAGGGCAGATGGAGAAGGGGACGACAGAGGATGAGAAGGTTGGATGGCATCACCGACTCAATGGACTTGAGTTTGAGTAAGCTCCGGGAGTTGGTGATGGACAGGGAGGCCTGGCGTGCTGCAGTCCATGGGGTTGCAAAGAGTCGGACATGACTGAGCGACTGAACTGAATGTTCCATTGGTATTTTCTGAGTGCATGAAGTAAGGTACATTTTATCTTTTGCCAGTTTTTCTTTTGTAACTTTTTCATTTGATCTAGTACACTGATGATAATAATGGTGGAAAATAGGAAGACATTATCATCTTAGATTGGATCGTATTGTGGTCTGTAAATCTTCATTCAGCAGTATTTTATATTTGCAAGAATAGTATTTAACCCTTAGCTCACCTTAGTGTGACAGTAGTGGGTAACTTCGCAGGTTTCCTGATGCTGTCTGTTGGGGTTGCTTCTTCGTCCTCGCAGCTTCGTCCTCATGCTGACCGATGACTGTGGGTGTTTTCCGTTCAGTCCGGAATGCCTCAGTGCTTAAAGCCTCGGTGCTTGATTTTACCATCATCATCAAGTTTCTTCCTTAATTGCATTGGTTTCACCTTTTGAAATGGTAAAGAATAAACTTGATTACATTTTAAATGTTCAGCTTTCTTTTAGGTAAGTGAAGTATATTCTGATTTTCCTAAGAAAAGAAAGTGTGTTAACTCCAGGAGGATTGTCACATGTCTAGTTCTATAGAAACCAAAAGTACAATTGGTCACATACTGTTCTGGGCAGTGATTGTTACATGGATAACAAAGTAATCTCATTCCCGTCTTGAATTTCTTTGAATCGATTTTAACTCTTCACAAGTTAATCTGTTTCCTCCAACAAGTTCAGATTAGTTTGTTGCCATCTGCTGTCTGTATAGAATCTTTATGAAGTAGGTGGAAAACTTTCATTTTTTAGAGGTAGAGAGATTTTTCCTGTCTTAACTCTGTGTGACTTACCTTGGGTCACACAGCATCATAGCTAGAAACAGCAACCACATCTCCCAGACTCAGAGACTTCAGTGCAGTTCAGTCGCTCAGTCGTGAACCGCAGCACGCCAGGCCTCCCTGTCCATCACCAACTCCTGGAGCTTGCTCAAACTCATGTCCATCGAGTCGGTGATGCCATCCAACCATCTCATCCTCTGTCGTCCCTTTCTCCTCCTGCCTTCAATCTTTCCCAGCATCAGTAGGGTCTTTTCCGATGAGTCAGCTCTTCGCATCAGGTGGCCAAAGTATTGGAACTTCAGCATCAGTCCTTCCAATGAGTATTCAGGGTTGATTTCCTTTAGGATTAACTGGTTGGATCTCCTTGCAGTCCAGGGGACTCTCAAGAGTCTTCTCCAATACCACTGTTCAAAAGCATCAATTCTTTGGCACTCACCCTTCTTTATGGTCCAACTCTCACATCCATACATGACTGTTCGAAAAACCGTAGCTTTGTCTATGTAGACCTTTGTTGACAGTGATGTCTTTGCTTTTTAAAGGGCAAAATTCCTGGAACCAGAGGGGTATATTCTCTCTGACCAGTAAGCTATCTTGACAGCATCCAGTGGCATATAATAAGGGTAGGATCTGCTGTTTCCTGAATGTGTTGATATTTTTTATGTCATTTCTATTATAAAATGATGCAAAGCATGTTGTGAGTAGAAATGTCAATGAGCTTCACCCTTATTTGAATGTCTAGTGCTGGGAAGACAAGATGCCTAGGCAATGATCTCTGCTCTCAAGGAGCTCAGATTTTAGTGAGTTAGCTTCAGTTTGTGGTTTCTCCCAAAGACTTGGTCACTTTGGGAAAACTAAAAAGGCCTAACATAAATGTGAAGAGCGAGGAAGATTTCTTTTAAAGACTTTTGTGAAAACCGCAGTCATTGAGTTAATACAGTTCATGTGGCGTGTTTTGCGGGGCATCCTTTGGCATGGAAAATGAAGCACCGTTTCAGAATGGCTCTGCTTCCTCTGGGAGTATGAGTGGCGGTCCCAGCACCTAGCAGGGGCTGTGGCCGGCTGCAGGCTGGTGCTGGGCCCACGCCTGTGTGCTCTCCTCGGCACCTGTGCTGAAGACCCAGTTAGCAGGCTCGCCCTCGGGGGGGTCGGGTTTGATACTGTGATGGACAGTGGAATGGTTGGATGATGAGAAATTTCAGTTGAACTGAGAATTCAGTTGAGAAAATTCAATTCATTCAGGTTGAATGCTTAAAACTGGGGATTAAACAAAAATGTGAGTCCCTTTATTTAGGCTTGCTAATTGTACTTTGAGAAGATTTGGAAAGAGAGTCAGAAGTTATTTTATTGAGCCAACCAGATTTATTTTGCTTGGGGAACAAATAGTAATAGAAAGAACCTTTTGCAGCCTTCATTGATTGGGTTTGTTCAGAAGCAGACCCTCAGCGCACAGTCTGTCAAGATGCGTTAAGGGGCAGTTGTGTTTCAGATGCTGTGTTTAATTCAAACGTGAGAGGTGCGGCCAAACTCAAGGGGTCTGTTTCTCTGGACTCTTCTCCTTGGTGAATTTCAGAGCTGACTGAGGGTTAAAAATATGAGACAGTCCATAAATGAGGGAATATAGTTAATGGGAGATGAAAAATGACAACTTGCAAGGAAGAGAGTAAGAGGGATTATGAAAAGTGATATTTTTTTTCCCAGTAGAAAAAAAGGCACTTTTTGAGGGGAGAAAAGTTTGGGGGCCAGGAAATTCTGGGTTCTTTTTTCTGCAGCTGTACTGGTTTTAAATCAGTTGATTAACGGGGGGCTGCACTGGACTTTTGTTGCTGAACACGGGCTTTGTCTGGTTGCGGCAAGTGGGGGATATTCTTTCTTGTGGTTCGTGGGCTTCTCATTGCAGCGGCTTCTCCTGTGGAGGAGCCCGAGCCCTAGAGCGTGGGTTCAGCACTCGTGGTGCAGGGACTTAGCTGCCCCAGGGCATGTGGGATCGGCCCCAGCCAGGGGTCCAGCCCACGTCCCCTGCATGGGCAGCTGGGTTCCTGTCCGCTGTGCCACCAAGGCGCAGTCCCTGCACTCTTGTTAAACTTTTCTAAAATTTACATTGGAGTGTATTTGATTAACGGTGTTGTGTTGGTTTCATGTACACAGCAAAGTGACTCATTTATAACTATTTGTATTCTTTTTCACATTCTTTCCCCAGTTAGGTTATCACAGAATATTGAGCAATTTCCCCTGCTGCCCCGTAGGGCCTTGTTGGTTATCTAGTTTAAATGTAGCAGTTTGTGCACGTCAGATCCAAAGCCCCAGTGCACCCTTCCTCCCCACCCTCTCCTCCCTGGCGCCCATGTGTTTGTTCTCTAAATCTGTGACTCTGTTTTGTACATAAGTCCATTTGTATCATTTTTCTTGGAGATCCTGCATGTTAGCAGCATCATGTGGCGTTTGTCTTTCCCTGGCTGGCTTGGGAAGGCCCGTCCAGGTTGCTATGAATGGATTGTTTCATTCTTTTTCATGGCTGAGCAGCAGTCCACGGTAGGTGTGTGCCCCGTCTTTCCATGCATCCATCTGCTGAGGGACACTTAGCTTGCGTCTGTGTTCTGGCTGTTGTGAACAGTGCTGCCGGGAACCCTGGAGTGCACGCTGTGTTTTCTGCGGGTGCGTGCCCGGGAGCGGGATTGCTGGAGCGCACGGGAGCTCTGTTTTCAGTTTTTAAGGGCCCTCCCTGCTGTTGTGCTTAGTGGTTGCACCAGTGACGCTGCCACCAGCAGTGTAGGCGGGCTTCCTCCTCTCCAGCCCTCGCCACCGTTTACCGTTTGCAGATGTCTTTGTTTGTTTGACCGTGCTGCAGGAACTTAGTTTCCTGGCCGGGGACTGAACCCAGGGCCACAGCAGTGAAAGCACAGAGCTCTGACCAGTGGGCCACCAGGGAATTCCCTGTGGATTCTTTCCCTTGATGACGGCTGTTCTGAGTGGTGTGAGATCGTATCTTATTGTAGTTTTGATTTGCTTTTCTTTAAAAATTAGCAGTGCTGAGCATCTTTTCATGTGCCTTTTGACTGTCTCTATGTGTTCTTTGGAGAAATGTCTGTTTAGCTCTTTTGCCCTTTGTTCAGTTGGGTTTTTTTTTTTTTTTTTTTGAGCCACATGAGCTGTGAATTTTAGAGACTAGTCCTTTGTCAGGCTTCAGCAGTACGTGAACTGTGAAGTTCCAGATGTTCAAGCTGGCTTTACAAAAGGTAGAGGAACCAGAGATCAAATTGCCAACATCCATTGGATTATCGAAAAAGCAAGAGAGTTCCAGAAAAACATCTATTTCTGCTTTATTGACTATGCCAAAGCCTTTGACTGTGTTGTTGTTAAGTCGCTCAATCTTGTCTGACTCTTTCGACCCCATGGATGGGGGCACGACAGGCTTCCCTGTCCTTCACTATCTCCTAGAGTTCGCTCAGATTTGTGTCCACTGAATCGGTGATGCTGTCTAACCATCTCATCCCCTGCTGCCCCCTTCTCCTTTTGCCTTCAATCTTTCCCAGCATCAGGGTCTTTTCTAATGAGTCAGCTCGTCACATCACGTGACCAAAGTATTAAAGCTTTCAGCCTCAGCATCAGTCCTTCCAGTGAATATTCAGGGTTGATTTTCTCGAGGGTTGACTGGTTTGATCTCCTTGCAGTCCAACGGCTTCTCAAGAGTCTTCTCCAGCATCACAGTTTGACTGTATGGATCACCACAAATTGTGGAAAATTCTGAAAGAGATGGGAATACCAGACCACCTGACCTGCCTCTTGAGAAACCTATATGCAGGTCAGGAAGCAACAGTTAGAACTGGACATGGAACAACAGACTGGTTCCAAATAGGAAAAGGAGTACGTCAAGGCTGTATATTGTCACTCTGCTTATTTAACTTTTATGCAGAGTACATCATGAGAAACGCTGGGCTGGAGGAAGGACAAGCTGGAATCAAGATTGCCGGGAGAAATATCAATAACCTCAGATATGCAGATGACACCACCCTTATGGCAGAGAGTGAAGAGGAGCTAAAAAGCCTCTTGATGAAAGTGAAAGTGGAGAGTGAAAAAGTTGGCTTAAAGCTCAACATTCAGAAAATGAAGATCATGGCATCCGGTCCCATCACTTCATGGGAAACAGATGGGGAAACAGTAGAAGCAGTGTCAGACTTTATTTTCTTGGGCTCCAAAATCACTGCAGATGGTGACTGCAGCCATGAAATTAAAAGACGCTTACTCCTTGGAAGGAAAGTAATGACCTACCTAGATAGCATATTCAAAAGCAGAGACTTTACTTTGTCAACAAAGATCCGTCTAGTCAAGGGTATGGTTTCTCCTGTGGTCATGTATGGATGTGAGAGTTGGACTGTGAAGAAAGCTGAGTGCCGAAGAATTGATGCTTTTGAACTGTGGTGTTGGAGAAGACTCTTGAGAGTCCCTTGGACTGCAAAGAGATCCAACCCGTCCATCATAGAGGAAATCAGTCTGAATATTCATTGGAAAGACTGATGTTGAAGCTGAAACTCCAATACTTTGTCCACCTGATGTGAAGAACTGACTCATTTGAAAAGACCCTGATGCTGGGAGGGATTGAATGAGGGAGAAGAAGGGGACGACAGAGGATGAGATGGCTGGATGGCATCACCAACTCAATGCCCATGAGTTTCAGTAAACTCCTGGAATTGGTGATGGACAGGGAAGTCTGGCGTGCTGCAGTCTCTGGGGTCGCAAAGTTGGACGTGACTGAGGGACTGGACTTTGTCAGTCACATTATTTGCAAACATTTCCTTCTGTTCTCTGGGTTGTCTTTTCATTTTGTTTATGATTTCCTTTGCTGTGCAAAAGTTACTGAATTTAATTAAATCCCATTTGTTTACTTTTGTTTTTATTTTCCTTACTCTGGGAGATGGCTTGAAAAATATATTGCTATGATTCATGTCAAAAAGTGGTCTGACTGTGTTTTCCTTCTGGTCTTACATTTATCTTTGATCCATTTTGAGTCTGTTTTTCGGCATGGTGTTGAAGAGTTTTCTAATTTCATCTCTTTACATATAGCTGTCCAGTTTTCCCAGCACCACTCTGCGCTAGATGAAGTGGCCGCAGGTGCGTGGGTTTGCTTCTGAGCTTCCTGTCCCCTCCGTTGATCTGCGTGTTTCTGGGCTGTGCCAGCTCTGCAGTGTTTTCATTGCTGTAGCTTCGTAGCATGGAGAGTAGTCAGGAGCCTGTTTCTTCCAGCTCCGTTTTCCTTCCTCAAGATTGCTTTGGCTGTTCGTTTATGTCTTTTAGGATCTTTTATGTCGCTATACAAAGTTTAAGAAATTCTGTTCTAGTTCTGTGAAAATGCCATTGGTGACTTGATAGGGATTCCATCCAGTGTGTGGATTGCCTTGGGTAGCACAGTCACTTTGATATGTGACTGTACTCTTCAGCCTAGGAGTTAGGGCTGAAAATGGAAAGGCCTTCCTCTAGCAAGTTAAGCACGTGGAACGGAGCTCACTCACAGTAGAGCAGAGGTGGCTGTCTAGGGTCTTTTATTTAACACAGTTTATTGTAAACCCGTCCCAGTTCCTGCCTGCTTCCGAGGAATGGCGGGGATTGCTGCTGCCCTTCCTCTGCCACCGCTCCCCTCTCCCGACCGTGAGCATTTAGGCCGCTCCCCTGCTTCTCAGTAGCCCCCAGTTGTCCATCACCATCGGTTCGCCAGCAGCCACTCGGTTAGGACGCGTTGCAGTATCGTAGCTAATTTGGCAGATGCATTGTGTCAGGAGCAACTTCGTGAGTTTTGACTCGTGTTCTTCTTGCTGTGGTCACTCTTTCCAGTTTTTAAGATACTGTGCGTAAGTTGCTTTTGCCTCATGTTCAGTTTGGACATGTAGTATGTGCTATTCTGCCTCTCGCCCCGCGTCAGGACCCACCCCTGAGTGTCTGTGGCTCCTTCCCGCACAGTGCTCTCTTGTATGAACGCAGCACAGTCTATCTGTCCTCTTGCTGATGGGTATTTAGAGTGTTTTCAGTTTTTAGCTCCTCAGATCTGTTTCGATGTTTCCTATTTTAAATATTGCCTTGTATTTGGTATTACACTAGTTAAGCTTGTTATTAGAACATTTATTATCCTCTTAAGTGAACTGTCTTGTATAAAAGCTAAAAGGAACACCCTATCATTTCTTATCCGCACATCCTCAGTGTTCCTTTACTTTCCTAGGGTGGACTGTTAGTTTCTTCTCCTAAGTTTGGGTCCTGAATCATATTTCGGGCTAAGGGAAGCTAGCTGTTGCGCCCTTTGCTATTGCCGACCGTGCCCTTGAGTTAGAGGAGTTGTTGAGAACAAGTCTTTTGGTTTTATGGTTGTACCAGAACTTGGCTGACACTCTAGGTTTTCAGTGAAGAGGGAAAAAAGCGCTATCAGAAGCCTCTAGAGATTTATTAGATATTTGGGATGGGCTTGGCATTTGAGGTATGCCAGACAAATTAAGGTAGCTCGCGGCTAGTGTGGGGAAGTGCTGAAGGACAGGTTTCATTCTGAGCATCTGAAAGAGGTCGTGCCCAGCATGGCTGCAAGCGCTGAGCTAGTTCAGAACTTGAGAAAGTGTGCCCTGACGTGTGCTTCTCTCCCGCTGCAGCTGTCACGTGGGATGTCATGGCCAGCTCCTCGGACAGCGAAGACGACAGCTTCATGGCTGTGGACCAAGAGGAGAGCGTGCTGGAAGGGGCCATGGAGCAAGATGAGGAGCTCCGCGCGGCGCTGGAGGCCGAGGAGACTCGGCATAACAGGTCCATGTCTGAGCTGCCAGAAGAGGTTTTGGAGTATATCCTGTCCTTCCTCTCCCCATACCAGGAGCACAAAACTGCAGCCCTCGTCTGCAAGCAGTGGTATCGACTGATTAAAGGTACTTTGGAAAGGGCAAAGGTTTATTTACCCATTTAAGATTTCTTTGAATGATTTTTAATCTCTGATTCATTGCTTCCTCCCTTCCGTTTATCGTGGTTCTGAAACAGCGGTAGACAGTTCACCCTGTGCATTTTTCTTTCTCTTTATCCTGCCTAGTTTTATGAACAACTTCAATACTGTAGTTTTTAATCCAGCTTGAAGGTTTAAAATGAGAATTCTTTCCTGCATATTCCTGGAGTTGATCCGGTAAACTGCATTATTCTGGAATAGGCAGAGTAGGGATGAGCGTGGATTGACGGTAAGAGCTAACCTCCATACAACTCTCACATTGCCAGGACTGTCATGACCGCTTTACAGCTGACCTGGCAACCTGTGAGTAGCTTAAAGTAGCTGTTTATGGTAGATGTGGAGTTACGGAAGCATTTGATGCTTGATTTTATGTCTAAACAGCCCAGGTCCTACGTGTGTATTTTACTTTTTAAAATGTACTTCTCCCTTTTTTCCCCTCCATTTTCTAATCAAGGTTTCAGCTTTAACCAAATGTTGGAGTTACTAATTATATATTCTTTCAAATATTTTTTGTGTGGACCATTTTTAAAGTCTTTGTTGAATCTGTTACAATATTGCTTCTGTTTTTGGTTTTTTGACCGTGAGGCATGTGGGGCCTTCGCTCCCTGACCAGGGATCAGACCTGTACCCCTGTGCTGGAGAGTGGTCTTAACCACTGAACCATCAGTGCAGTCCCCTGTATTTTGAATTAATAACAGTTATTTTGTTTTAGGTAGAAAGGGCCTTTTTTTTTTTTTTAATGAAGATGACCAAGCCAGTTGAATAGTCTTTGATCAAAGGAAGGGTTGTATTGACTTTTTCTTTGCTGATGTGAGCAAGGCAGCCAGAGATAAGAGAGAGGGAAAAGGTTTAGATCAGCATCAGTCTTAAAATCTTTCCTAGAACCAGAGAGGTTCTCTGAGGAGTAGGGTCTTTATCAGTTGTCCGGAGTGCAACCTCGATGGCTAATAAGGACCGGCTGTGTTGAAACTGCCCCCGGGCGCTGCGCGCATCTGCTCACAACTGGTGACATCGGCGTGCACAGCCTGCTTCTGCTGCAGAGTTAGTGGACTCTGCAGGAGAGACTGGCTCCCTGCACTACGGAGGTGGATGGTTTCACCTCGAAAATAGAGGAGGAAGAATCATACATGAGGGGTGACGATCTAATCAAAGATATTTATTTATTCTTGGCATTCCTATCATTTCTCTCTTTTCTTTTTCAAGAGAAAAGAATCTTGGCGTAGTATTCACAGTCTTAGACCTTCTGGGGGCGTCACTGCCAGCACGGTGCTTTCTCCCCTCAATCACCATGTCTCTGTCTTTTATTCATTACGGCCTTACCTCAGTCCAGGACTTGAAAATTTGGATTACTTCACCAGTAATAGTTGGCAGTATGGTCACACATTAAAAATGGTCATGTCTTTTTAATATTCCAGTTCTTATCTGTGAGTTCAACCAAGGGAGAATGATCATCACTGGAAAACATGTTCTGTGATCCTACTTAAGGATCCACAAGGTGGCATAAATTCAAGAATGATATTCTTTCAAAATGTAAATAATTGATTGTACACTTCATTCAAAACGCTTCTCTTTGAAATAAGATAGTAATTTCATGTGTTGGAAAAACAGATTGTTCCAGAAGTATGAAGCTCTCACTTTTTAAAAAAATGGACTTTATTTTTTTTAAGTGGTTTTTGGGTTCACAGCAAAATTGCGCGGCTCATAGATTTCCCGTATAGCCTCTGCCCCGAGACGCGCACAGCCTCTCCCGCTTTCAGCATCCTCACCAGGGTGGTACGTTTTACAGTCGATGACACTGATGTATCACTGTCACTCAAAATCTGCAGTTTACTTCAGGGGGTACATCCTGTGACTTTGGACATGTATATAATGACATGTATCCAGCATTATAGTAAAAACTCTGATTTTTTTTTAAACAGCTTTCCTCAGTTATAAATTCATCATTTCATCATCCACTGTCAGCTAGTTATTATCTCCTTGTTTAAAACAGAGAGTCCGTGGTCTAACCATAGACATTTACTAAACAGCTGTTATATTTCAGAGATTGTTTCACTGTATTTTTTCTCGCAAAACTAAATTATCTCCCAAGTCTCTTTGTTTTGGAGTAAGTAGCACCAATTATTTTGATATGTTTCCTTATGATGTGGCGTAAGTGGAGCAGAGTTAAAGTGTGAGCTGATTTTGTCACCTTGAGGGAGTCATTTAACCTTGGTAAAATCTAAAGATTAGATCTTCCAGTTTTGAGCTTATGTGATTTTGTTTTCTGTCTTTGAATGAAAGAAAATAAAAGAAATTTGGAGTTCCTCAAAGAAACTTATGTCTTAAAAAAGTGATAAGACAATAGATTCAGTTTTAATAGTTTGATTTATAAGTGAAGAGTCCAGGCTGAGGCCTTGGTTATTTTTGTCTTTAGGTGTAGCTCACCAGTGTTACCATGGTTTCATAAAGGCTGTTCAGGAAGGAAACATCCAGTGGGAGAGTCGGACATACCCTTATCCCGGGACCCCCATCACCCAGCGGTTCTCACACAGTAAGTATTTATCCTGAAAGCAGGTCCCGTCTTGCCGGCGATCATGTTTGCAAAAACTATTTTTGAGGCTTGTGTTTTGTCTGACGTTTTTAATGAGGGAATATAAATGAGGATTCATATTAATTTTACAGCCAGATTAGGGAAGAGCGTGAGCCTAACAGTACTGTAGGCTCTGTGGTATAGTTTTATGCTCTGCTTTTCCCCTGGGTTTTCCCAGTGTCTGTACTCCAGAGGTCGAGGGCCTGGGCTTCTAAACACTTGACATAGGGTGAGAGAAGGGTGGAGGGAAGGTGCGTGTGAGGGCGCTTCTGTGGCCCTGCTTCGGGAGTAGCCACAGTTTAGCAAGAGCTCTATTTTAACATGGTGTGTGTTCGGCAAACGCGGAATTTGACTGGGGTCACACACAGATTCTGAACATGAAGGATATTGATTATAAAATACAAATTTAAGTAATAAAATTATAAATAAAATGTTCTGGCAAATAGACATAATTTAGAGCTTTGACTTATTCTGGAATTAACTCTCCATTGTAGCTGATTTTTATAGATGCCACTTTACGTATGTTTTCCTTTGACTCGGGCCCCACACCTTGTGGGGTCTTAGTTCCCTGACCAGCGATGAAACCCAGGCCCCAGCAATGAGAGCGCTGGATCCTAACCACGACCGCCAGGGACTTCCCGGTATCATTTCGTTCCGGAGGCGACTGCTTTGCCCTGAGGCACCAGGGGAAGCTCCTGTCCACCGTGGAAGTGAGCCTGAGCTGTGTTGCGCTGGAGGCCAGTAACACATATTCGGTTTTACAAAAGTTCTTTGAGAAGAGGGGGAAGCCTTTCAGAAAATTCTCGGAATTACTGCTTTAGTTATATTACTTGCCTATTCAGAAACCTTGAGTGTCTGTGCAGTGGTAAAAGCTAAACTTAGTCACATTTAAAACCCTCTTTAGGCCGACTTACCTCTACATTCACCTCTTCATCTCCTGACTTTTCCCAAGAGCTCGCCTCATGTTAAGGTGTCCTTTTGATGCGCTCATCTCTTCCTCCCTGGAGTATTCTCGTCCACTTAGCTGAAGCCTGCTTCTTCTTGAAAGCTCAGTTTAAGTTCTGGCTCTTTGGGGAAAGCTTTTCTCAACTCTCTGGGCCACAGGAAAAATTTTCCTGATCTGAACTTCTGTCTGGAATACTGATTTGGCACCTAACTCATATTGTCTTTCACTGTTAACTTTTATATTTGTGTCTCTTTTTTTAAGCCATATTTTGAAATTTGAGGGGAAGGAGAGTTATTGGTTATCAGTGTTGCATAAGAATTACTCGCAAAGTTACCAGCTTAAAACAAGGTTTATTTTCTCACAGTTCCTCAGGGTCAAGAATTTGGGAGTAGCTCAGCTGGAAAGTTCTGAGTCAGGGTCTCTCATGAGGTTACAGCCAGTCTGTCAGCCAGGGCTCCCGGCCCCTGAGCGCTCGAGCGACACCTGGGGCGTCTGTCTCCAGGCTCACTTGGTAACTGTTGAGAGAAGACTGGCTCCTTGCCGCGTGGACTTCTGCACAGAGCTGCTCACGGCTTGGCAGCGGGCTTCCCGCGAAATGAGTGATCTGAGCCAGACGCGGAGACGCTGCGCTGGTGGCCGTGCTGTTTCCTACAGCCTGACCTCTGAAGCAAGCCCCGTCCTTTCTGCTCTGTCCTGTGGGTCACCCCGGGGCTCACCGAGGGTGCAGTGCCAGGCGGCGGGGACCCGTGGCGGTCTCTTGGAGGTTGGCTGCCGCAGACCATACGCCGCGCCCTCACGTCCAGAGGTGTTCAGTGAAACACGAGGGCTCGTCGCCGTCTGTGAACTGAGTCTAAGCAGATCAGAGGAATGAGTCGAGGTGTTGGCTGCTGTCAGTTCTCTTGGGGAGCTGTTTCTACTCTTGCTGTTGTAAACCCCCTGAGCAGTAGATCTCAAAAGTACGCTGCTCGGACTTCGGGGGAGGGAGGTGTCTGTGAGACGCGTTGGGGGGTCTGTGCAGTCAGGACTGGCTTCCCCTGGTCTCCGCCTGTGAGCGTGGCCGTGGCGTGCGTGCCCTTGCCCTGAGCGTCGGCTGTCGCAGTCCCCCGGCGCCACGTGGGCACCGTGTGCGCAGCTGGCAGCGCAGCGAAAAGACAGTGACTGCTTCTTCAGCTGCTGCTACTTGTTATGATGATAAAAATAGTTTTGAAAGAGCCTCACATGTTTTCAAGAGTTCATAGATGTATACTTTGCAGTAAAATTTAGATGAATCCTTGCTGAAAACAATGAAATGATGGGAGGATCCATATTAGGTCCAGCCTTTACTGTTGGAGGAGGGGTGGCTCCAGTTATCTGCAGATGCTTGGAGCGAGGAGCAGAGACGAGGCTCATCTGTTCCTGCCTGTGGTGGCCTTTGTTGCCGCAGGAAGAGGGCTCGCTCTGGAGGCGGTGCCCGGGCTTCTCGCTGGCGCTGGCTTCTCCATTGCTCGGAGCAGCTCCAAGTGCCGTGGCACAGTAGGTGGGGCTCGAGTGGTCCAGAATGCAGGCTGAGTGGTGGTGTGCACGGGCTTAGGAGCTCTGAGGCACGTGGGATCTTCCCGAACCAGGGGTCGAACCGGTGTCCCTTGCATTGCCAGGTGGCTTCTTAAATATTAGACTACCAACGGAAGCCTGAGGATGGTGTTTTGAAACAAATAGTGTTGGAACCCTTTGTTGTTTAATTGCTCAGTTGTATCCAGCTCTTTGCCTCCCCGTGGAATGTAGCACACCAGGCCTCCCTGTCCTTTACCATCTCCCAGAACTTGCTCAAACCCATGGCCATTGAGTGGCTGGTGCCATCCAACCATCTTGTCCTCTGTCTTCCCCTTCTCCTCCTGCCTTCACTCTTTCCCAGCATCGGAGTCTTTTCTAGTGAGTCAGGTTTTTGCATCAGTGGCCAAAGTATTCAGCTTCAGCATCAGTCCTTCCAGGACTAATTTCCTTTAGGATTGACTGGTTTGATCTTGCAGTCCAAGGGACCTTCAAGAGGCTTCTCCAACACCACAGTTCAAAAGCATCAGTTCTTCAGCACTCAGCTTTCTTCACAGGCCAGCTCTCACATCCATACATGACCACTGGAAAAACCATAGCCTTGACTAGACGGACCTTTGTTGGCAAAGCAATGTCTCTGCCTTTCAATATGCTATCTAGGTTGGTCATAACTTTCCTTCCAAGGAGTAAGCGTCTTTTAATTTCATGGCTGCAGTCACCATCTGCAGTGATTTTGAAGTCCCCCGAAATAAAGTCTGCCACTGTTTCCACTGTTTCACCGTCTATTTCCCATGAAGTGATGGGACCAGATGACATGACCTTCGTTTTCCGAACGTTGAGCTTTAAGCCAGCTTTTTCACTCTCTACTTTCACCATTATCAAGAAACTCTAGTTTCTCTTCACTTTCTGCCATTTGAGCCGTACCATCGTGTATCTGAGGTTGCTGATGTTTCTCCCGGCAGTCTTGATTCTACTTTGTGCTTCCTCCAGCCCAGCATTTCACGTGATACACTCTGCATGTAAGTTAATAAGCAGGGTGACAATATACAGCCTTGTTGAACTCCTTTCCCAGTTGTGAACCTGTCATTTGTTCCATGTCTGATTCTAACTATTGCTTCTTGACTCACACGGAGGTTTCTCAAGAGACATGTAAGGTAGTCTGTCTCTTAATGTTTATTACCATCTGCCTTTTACCATAATTATCTGTGTAGGAGAGGCTGCATGCTAAAGAAAAACTTTTGATTTGGGAATCAAGTTCCTTGGCTCCTCTGATCGACACTTTCCTCATCCGTAAAATGTATGTACGCCCATATGTTTAGGAGTTTTCCACAGTTTGTTGTGATCCACAGAGTCAAAGGCTTGTGTAGTCAATGAAGCAGAAGTAGTTGTTTTTCTGGCATTCCCTTGCTTTCTCCATGATCCAGTGAATGTTGGCAATTTGATCTCTGGATCATCTGCTTTTTCTAAACCCAGCTTGTACACCTGGAAGTTCTCAGTTCACATACTGCTGAAGCCTAGCTTGAAGGATTTTGAGCAGAACCTAGAATTCAGTTCAGTTTAGTCGCTCAGTAGTGTCCGACTCTTCGCAAACCCGTGGAGTGCAGCATGCCAGGCTTCCCTGCCCATCACCAAATTGCGTAGTCCCCCCAAATTCTCTTCTCTCCTTAAGTTATGAATGGCACTATCATTCTCTCTGTTGTACAAACTTGAAAGCTTGGTTTCACGCTCAGTTCCTCTCCCTCCCTCAGCAACAGAGGTCGAACGTTGCTGACCCTGTTCTGTCTCTGCAGTCTGTCTCAGATCTTTCATTACTCACACTTATGACTTAATCATCCCATCTTTGCTAAGTCTTTTCTTCCTCCTTTCCTCCCCCACCTCTCTCCCTCCCGCATTGCAGCATCTTACTTCCCCGGCCAGAGATCACACCTGTATCTCCTGCAGAAGTGTGGAGTCTTAACCACAGGATCGAGAGGGCTGCTGCTGCTGCTAAGTCACTTCAGTCGTGTCCGACTCTGTGCAACCCCATAGATGGCAGCCCACTGGGCTCCTCCATCCCTGGGATTCTCCAGGCAAGAACACTGGAGTGGGTTGCCATTGCCTTCTCCAATGCATGAAAGTGAAAAATGAAAGTGAAGTCGCTCAGTTGTGTCCGACCCTCAGCGACACCATGGACTGCAGCCCACCGGGCTCCTCCGCCCCTGGGATTCTCCAGGCAGGAGCCCTGGAGTGGGTGCCACTGCCTGCTCCGAGGATCGAGAGGGAAGTCCCCCTAAGTCTTTTCTAAACAGCCTTCTTACCTTGTCTCTTCATCTGAACCTGGTCTAGATACTGTTGGCAGCCGTCCCTGAAACCTGGGACAGGGCCACCTCCTAGGGCGTTTGGAAATATGCAAGGCCATTACTTACTGTCTTGACTGGAAAGTACCGCAGGCAGTTAGTAGGCAAGGACCAGGGTTGCCGAATGTCCTGTAGTGAATGGGATGATCCTGCACTCAAAGAACTGACCTGTTCAGAGTGACAGGCGCTCCGTGCTGGGAAGCACTGCAAATCTAAGATGTATAACTCCTCTGCCAAAAAGCCTCAGCCTTTCTGCACCGCATGTGGAAGCTTCCCCTCCGGTGGCCTTCGAGGCCCCAGCCTGCCTTTTCAGCCTGACTCACTGCGGCATCCTTACGCAGTTAGGCTCCACCCACACAAGGTTCTGTGTTTGTCTGAAATTCCCTACTTGGTGGCTTTGCTTAGATGCTCTGATTTCATTTCCCTTCCCCTCCCTTTCCTTTTTAGCCCCTAGATATGTTCCCCCTTTCTTAATTGACAGAAAATGCCCTGACCTCTAAACCCATCTAGGAGACAAAGCCGAAAGCCACCTTCTTTCACGCTATTCTCAAGTTGCCGCGTTTGGAGATTAAGCTCTTCCCTTTCTCTGCTAGTGCTGCCGGAGTACGCTCTTCATACCTTCCTCTTAATGCTTAAGACCGTCTGCCTTTTACAGTAATTCTTTGTGCAAGGAGACCACATGGCAAAGAAGAGCTTTAGACTTGGGAAGCGGGTTCCTCGGCTTCTCTGATCCACACTTCCAGAAAATACGTATAACGGATTCTGTTTGTGCCACAAGTTACGAGGAGATTTAATTGAGGAAACACTTGTAGAAATATTTAACCTGCAGAATGATAACGACAATGATGGTGTTTCCTCCTCAAGGTACTTGTCTCCTTGAGGACACTCTGGTCCCGTGTCTTAGACATCTTGTGCCCCTTTCAGAACACCCGGTTCATAGTTGACATCTATCCATTCTGTGGAATTGTGTAACAGAGATATGAGCAATGGAGCTTCTTTCTTATGTAAAAGTCAAGACGGAAAATGCAGGAAAGTAAATGAAGCCAGTTTCCCTAGTTA
Source organism: Capra hircus (assembly GCF_001704415.2). Lineage (NCBI taxonomy): Eukaryota > Metazoa > Chordata > Mammalia > Artiodactyla > Bovidae > Capra > Capra hircus. Next base: position 330,266 of record NC_030809.1, on the reverse strand, counting down.
CTCGATGCGCGTTTGTGTGGCCAGACCTGCACCTCGGCTAAGGTAGAATGTCCCTTCAGACGGACATAGGGGTCTGCTGAGTCCCCAGCACTATGTTTTGAAAAGCCTTTTGGTGTTCAGGCTGCATATATGGTCGGGTCATTCCATACACATGCTAATCTCGCTCCTGCAACACCAGCAGGCCCAGACTGGGTAACCCACCCGTCTTATTCCATAGCTGTGCAATTACAGGCCTTACCCGTATGTCCTGGCTTGTAGATGGCTAGACACGGGACAGCCTAAGCGTGGGATAAATGCCTCAGGACCTTTCCCTGGAGACGAGAGAGGAGACAAGGGAACTTCACCTCTGAAAGTGCAAAAGTCGGAGTTCCGTGCGCATTCAGTGACTACCAGGCGCCATGGAAAGTATGAAACAACTGGAAGACCTTGAACTTCAGGGAATTAGAGTGTAGCAGGAAAGTACTCAGAACACTGAAAACTCTGTGCTTACTGTGTGTGTGATTGTGTTTGATTTGTCTTCAAATAGGAATTACTAGATTTTAACTTGAGGCGTGTGACTTTTAGGAGTTGTTCATGGAGCAGTCAAGCACATCTCAGAAAGTCTGAAGGGAGTTAGCAGTTGGAATGATCGCACTCTCAATGTCACTAATACTTTTTAGCAGGGCAGTCACACCGCACAGGGGACAGTACACAGGGGACAGCAACTTCTGCATAGCACACTCCAGTGGTCTGCGTGTTCTGAAAGGAAATTGCTCTGTTTGGGTGGAGAACTTTGGTGAAAGGAAATACCTGCTTGAGCTCTGGTATTTGCTTAAATTCTTAGTTTTTTCTAAAAGGCCCATTGAATTTGTTGGGCCCCCAGCCCCCACTCAGGCCAACACATCAGCGTCTTAAATGGAAACAGACAGACATGGTTCAGTAGGTGCTCAAAACATTTAAGTGTGCTGTTGGTGGCTGTTTCCTCGTTCTCAGTCTGTCTGAGTTCTGAACATAGCTGCCTAAATTGACTCTCTTCCTCTCCAAGCTTTGTTGATAACCCCTGCTGGATGTTGGAAATACAGTGTGTGAAACTGGTCGTTTCAGTCCCATCAGCTTAGCATAGAGTTTGGGCTGCGTCTTCCTCTTCCAGGAGCCTTTGTTTGCTCAAAGAGACCAGGAAAATGCCATTTGCCTTATCTTAGTATAGGATTGAAATACACGTGGCGAAGATCTCACGGGGCCAGCTGCCGGCTAGGTTTTCAGTCCAAATAGAGCAGAAGAATGTTTGCTGCCTCTGAAAAATAAAGGCACTGTGTTCTTGAAGCAGCCGCCAAGAGTTGGTCTTTGAGAAGTAGTGGGACATAAATGAGCCCCTGACTGGTTTAGGTATGAAATCATGGGTCTGTCTTATCAAGCGTTGTTATGATGGACCTCAGTTAGAGTCTCAGAAGACAAGGGACATGGCTAATTTCTATTCTGGGGTTCTGGATTATCCAGAGGAATAGAATGTTCTCTTATGCTGGGCACCAGTCAGGTCAGTTTAAAATTGCCCTGATTTGTTGGAGTAGCTAGTTCAAAAAAGGTATAAAAAGACCAAGATACTGGAAGCTTAATGGCTCTAGTGGAGATTAAAGCGTGGCTTCAGTGATTATCCTTTTTGTTTGTTGAATGTCATCTAACTCGATCCATTGTTATTTGCAGTGCTTAACAACTCTGAAACATGAGCAATGGAATTACATAGAATTTTCCCTTTTGGGGGGCCGCACAGTTTAGGGGGCAGTGGAAGCATGAAGTCCTAACCACTGAACTGCCAAGGAATTCCCAGGATTACACTCCTCAGTAGCCTTTCTTATTGGGGTGTTAATGTAAAAGCTGGTTTAGTTATGGATTGCAAGTTGTTTTCAAGGCAAAGAAAGTCAGAGGGGAAATTCCCTGGCGGGGGGCCTAGGTTCAGTCCCTAGTCAAGGAACTGAGATCCCTCAAGCTGCATGAAACCATCAGAAAATAAAAAAGAAAGAGAGTAGTGGGAAGCGTGAAATCATGTCACCCTTCGTATTCCATCGCAGCATGTTTGAGTTCTGGGAGTAATTAAGTGTTCTGCAGATGTGAGCCTGTTGACGATTAAACGGCATTTCATTTCCTAATATCTCTAGTTTCTTTAATTTCTTTGTTAATTTGAAAAGTCTGTAGCTCTGTTATTGTGCATTGTTAGAGGTCAGATCGGAGAAGGCAATGGTACCCACTCCAGTACTCTTGCCTGGAAAATCCCATGGACGGAGGAGCCCGGTGGGCTGCAGTCCATGGGGTCGCTGAAGGTCGGACACGACTGAGCGACTTCACTTTCACTTTTCACTTTCTTGCATTGGAGAAGGCAATGGCAACCCACTCCAGTGTTCTTGCCTGGAGAATCCCAGGGACAGGGAAGCCTGGTGGGCTGCCACCTATGGGGTCGCACAGAGTCGGACACGACTGAAGTGACTTAGCAGCAGCAGCAGCAGCAGAGGTCAGATGTTTCGGATTCACTCCTTCCACTGGCTGAGGCCACGGGGTATAAGCGACCGAACACATTGCCTTCATTATCTCTTAACTCATCCAATTTTCAGATGTGGCTTTCCTAGTGTGGAGAGTCCTTAAAGGCCTATCAAGTGGGCTGAGTTTAGAAAAAATAGGAAAGGAGGGTTATTCCCAGAGCGTTTGTGTATCACAAGAGGTAATTATGGCAGCAGCACTTCCCTTTTTCTGAGCTTGAGTAATGGTGCCAGAGTTCAGAACAGATCTTAAGAACAGTGGTGGATGGAATTGAGCTGGACCTACCGATGGGCTGGGTGATCACCAAAGCCGTGCCGCCCTAGTGGGCCGAACCTCTGAGTTTCTTTTCCCTTTCCGCTTCCTTTTCCGTGATGCTTCATGTTTTAGCCTAGTTTCCCTTGGAGAGGTCTGGTTTTCCCACTGATGTGCATGGAATGGGTGGATAGTTTTGCTCTGCTCTTTTCCCTAAAACCCAGGGTGGTGAATGCAGAGCTGTGAGGAGCATGGCCATCTCTCCCACAGGATAGAGGCTGTGTGCGCCCTCTGGGAAGCACGGTGGTGGAGCTGAGCTTCCACGTGTCTTGTCCAGGCCCCGGCTCTGGTCTTCCTGGTGTTAGGGGAACAGCCCCTCTCACAGCCAGCCTGTTGCCTTCAGAATAGTGTCCGCTGGTGAGGTGTATATGATCACCTGGTTAAAAAGGCGTTTCTTAGAGACCTCGGTGCTCTTTGTTGACTTATTTACAGTGTGTGTTTGCTTCTGGCGTGCTGGGTCTCTGCTGCTGTGCGCTGGCTTCTCTCGTGGAGCGGGGCTCCGAGCGCGTGGGCTCAGCAGCTGGGGCTCCAGCACTCATGGTGCGGGACTGTCGTCGCCCGAGGCGTGTGGAGTCTTCCCGGGCCAGGGGTGACCCCGTGTCCCCTGCGCTGGCAGGCGGTTCCTATCCGCTGCACCACCAGGCAAGGCCGACGCTGGTGCTTTTCACGTGGTACTTACGCGTTGGTTTTCTGTTCAGCACCAAACAGTCAGCTTTGGTGGCTTCTGGACACACCTAGGAGCTTAATGACTTTCACGTTTTTCCTCTTGGTGGTTTGGGGACCACACGACCTCTGAGATCCCCAAGCTACTCTGGCTCCGTATGTGTGGTTACTTTGCGGCGTTGATTAAAATTATGTTCTGTGATTCTCTTTCATAGAAAGTTGTGTTTATTGTTTCGTTTCTTCACATCTCATTCGAAAGCAACAGCAGTGAGAGGAGTGGCGGGGAGCGGTGGGAGGACCGAGAGCCCGCCGTTGGCAGTGCCACTCCCCTCTGGCCCGCGAGGATGGCGGTGCAGGCTCAGGCTGGTCATGGAGCTGTGCTGGCCCTCCACTCATTGAGCACTCTGAATCCACGTTCTTGTGTGCTCTTGCTAGAATAACGCTCTTATGTAATATCATCGGCAGCCTGCTTAGTGTGCTCAGAAATAACATTTCCATAGCTTCTCTCTGGTCCTTAAAGGTTACTGTAGTGTTGATGAAGCTGAAGACACGAGGCTGGTCATAGGAAGGTTGGCACCTGGTAACAGCTATGACATGCGTGAAATGATCGGTCTTTGAAAGATATAGACTATAGTTACGGTGTTGGAGCACCTTCCAAATCAGACACCAGTTGCTCATTGACTGTTTTCTTTCTAGGTGCGTGCTATTATGATGCTAATCAGTCTATGTATGTGTTTGGAGGCTGTACCCAGAGCAGTTGCAATGCTGCCTTCAATGACCTCTGGCGACTTGACCTAAATAGCAAAGAGTGGATCCGACCTTTGGCTTCAGGTGAGAGAGAACATGCTGCTCTTTGCCCCCTCACCAGGTAACTCGCTTTGCACGGACACTCATGATCCTTTCGGTGTTGGTCTCAAGAACAGATTACTGGGGCCCCAGGTCCTTTGTCAAATCTGCTTGTAAACACTAAAGAGTAATATGCTTGTGTACGGCCTTTGTATTCTTTCTAAATTATACTGTATCATTAGTGTTGGTACCCTGCCAGAATTGCTGTACTGCTGTGTGAATTCATTTGTGTGGTTTTCTCAAGTCCTTGTACAGGTGTGATCTGCTCTTTGGTATGAAGTTGAAGTAACAGCAGCAGCCCGTCGTGAGAACTGTAGTTGGCTGACAGAAGCTACTGTCCCAGGGCTAAGGTCTCTGAATGTCGCTTGTTGTTGCCAGCTCAGGTATCTGGGGAGTGTGTGAAACATGCCTCTGCTGGTTCCTCCTAACTGCTCAGGAGTGTGGGAAGATTCCACAGCTGGTGCAGCCCCACATTGTCCCACTGCGCCAGAATCCGTGCAGGAAGCTGCTGGGTCATTTTCTCTTTTGACCTCACCTTTCTTGGGGAAGAAAAACGCGCGCGCACACACACAATTGTTTCTGCACTCAAAGCGGAGTGGCTTGAAAATGCAGTTACAAGCTTGGAGGGCTCGGGTGACGGACGAATAGCGTCCGCTGAGTGTAAAGCGCCCTGCTCAGCTTGTTGGCAAGCTTTTCCCAAACAGTCTTCTTTTGGCCTTGCAGGGTTGCAATTCATCGTACTTATTTAGGTCTTCTTTGCTTTGATTACTAAATGGAAGGCAACATGGTATATTAGAAAGGGCACTGGACCAAGAGTGAGGCGACGTCAGTTTCATTTCCTGGCAAAAATCACCAATTCTGCATGTAACGATGACCAAGTTACCGTATTTCTCTGGGAGAAGTGTGCAGCGGGTCAGAAGATCCTGATTTTAAACGAGTTGAGAGAGCTGCTCTGTGTTTCCCTGTGTTTCTGTGATGACTGCTCTGAATGTCTCAGCCAGGCACATAAAATCTGTTTATGAGAAGAAGCTGCACGTTGCTTCCCCAGCGCGGTAGCCCCTGCTGCTTCCTCTGCGGCAGACGGCGCGGGAGGGAGGCACAGAGTGGCAGCAGGCACACAGAGCTGGGGCTGGGCATGAGCACGTGGGACCCTGGAAGGTTATCGGAAAGATGAAAGAGTGTTAAGCTTTAAAATGCTTTGAATATTAGGACGGTTTTAGAGCCTTCAGAACTTTGTACTTTGGAGCATTTCTCTTTCTAGCACTTTGTAACCCCTGTTGTACTTAACACAGCGTTGATGAATACTTAGAATCATGGATTCTAAAATGCAGAGGGTCTTTTTAGCTTAAGCATCTTATTGCCATCGTACTTATTGTCCAGGCCCCATTTCAGAGCTTTGATGTCCCAGTAACAAAATGCCAATACCGCCTTTCTCTGTTTCGTGACCAAGCTCATGCCTTTGGGGCTTCCCTGGTGCCTGTGGTGCAGGAGACCTGGGTCAGGAAGAGTCCCTGGAGAAGGGACTGGCTACCCAATCTAGTAGTCTTGCCTGGAGAACCCCGCGGACAGAGGAGCCTGGCGGGCCCCAGTCCACGCGGTCGCAAAGAGTCGAACGCCACTTGAGCAATGAACACTTTTATGCCTTCGACAATTTCGTGTGGGTCTTGCTCTTTCTTGTACATGTGGACTTGTGGACCTTCATAGCCTGTTGGCATCTACTTTGCTTATTTTTCCTTATTTTTCTTTACAAGATAGACATGGCACTTTTGTTGTTGTTAACTACTAAGTTTAAAGACTATACTTTGAATCCCCTAGGTAGAAGTATCAGAGAAATAACTGTCTTTGTAATGCAGATTTTATAACTGATCTGAATTTTAAAAAGAGACAGTGTTGGACTGTTCCCTTTTCTAAAACATATTGGCTCCTAGAAGTTTAAAAGTAATTTTCTAACAGAATATCTCAAAGAATCTAGTTTCTGGATCACTCTGATCTACATGTTAGAGGCTAGTTTTTTGTGGGGTGGTGGGGGGAGTGGGGACTGAGCTCTTTGAAATGTCTAGTTTAAGTTTAAGAAAGAAGCCAGCAGCTTAATTAGGAGTCCTGTGAGACTGCTGGCTTCCCAGGTGGCACACTGCCAGTGCAGGAGGCGCAGGAGGTGTGGGTTCAGCCCCTGGGTTGGGAAGAGCCCTCAAGGAGGAAATCGCACCCCACTCCAGCAGTCTTGTCTGGAGAGCCCCATGGACAGAGGAGCCTGGCGGGCCGCTGTCCACAGGGTCACAGAGAGTCAGACACGGCTGAGCACGTTCACACAGAAACACATGGGAGCCTCACTGAGGCGGAGAGCCCATGGGAAGGTTGCCTGGGATGCTCCTCTCTGCTGTCGTGAGTCCCAGCCAAACGTCAGTGATTCTTTCTGAATAAAACACAGTTGTTGGTACGTCTTGGTGTGCCTGACTCGCCCATTTGAGCGCTTGGAGGTGGGTGAGTTGGGTGGTGCCCGAGGGGAGGGTGCTGCCTACTGCCCTTTGGTACCAGATGCGAAGTCTTCCAGCATTTGAGTGTCTGCAGATGAAGTGTGTCCAGAGTGACAGTTTTACCCGTGTTCAGTCTTCAGGGGTAGCTCTTTGGAAAAGAGCATCACACAGACAGCGGAGCAGTTTGCACTGGGAGCCGAGTCTCGATGCAGAGCGCTGCTGTGTCAGGTGCCTTTTCATCTGTGTGCTTGGCTGTATTGCACAGGAGCCTGGAGCATCTCATTTGGCTTGGTGTCTTAGCACAGGCTGCCATAACACAATACCGCAGTCTGGGGGCCTTCAGCCCCAGAAACTTATTTCTCACAGTTCTGGAGACTAGGAGTCTGAGATCCGGGGGCTGGTGAAGGCTCTTTTCCTGGCTGTCAGAGAACCAGGCAGCTTGTTCTGTGTCCACGTAGCAGAGAGTGAGTTCTGGTATCTCCTCCTCTTTTTGTAAACCAGATCATCTCCCAAAGCGCTCATCTTGGTGTGCCATTGCCCTGAGATTCAGACTCAGCATGTGGGTTTGGGAAGGATGCCGCCCGGTCCATAGCAGTTGGAAATAATGTGTTTTGTCAACAAAAGCTTGTCCTGCGTTTCTTTGGAAATGAGAGGAGGAGGAGCCTCTGCAGGGAGGCGGGTGGTGATGAGTGTTGCGATGACGACACTTCCGCTGAGGTACCGCCTCCTCCCTTATACACGAGGGTAGGTGAGTCCTGCCTTCGTGGAGCTTATACTGTAATGGGGAAGAAACGGTAAACACATAAAGGAAGCGAGGAGTGAGACGTAAAATGAGCAAGGGAGACAGCCTCTTCTGCCGCGACATGACGGGCGCAGGGCGCAGGGCGCAGGGCGCAGGGCGCAGGGCGCAGGGCGCAGGGCGCAGGGCGCAGGGCGCAGGGCGCAGGGCGCAGGGCGCAGGGCGCAGGGCGCAGGGCGCAGGGCGCAGGGCGCAGGGCGCAGGGCGCAGGGCGCAGGGCGCAGGGCGCAGGGCGCAGGGCGCAGGGCGCAGGGCGCAGGGCGCAGGGCGCAGGGCGGGGAGGGTGGCGCCTGCGGAGAGCAGGGCGTGCTGCAGGAGCGGGAAGCCGCCCTTGTGGGCACAGCAGACCGAGCAGGGTGGCGGCAGAGGCGGGGCTGGGGTGCAGATGGGCGCCAAGGGCGCTGCGGCCCTGCAGACAGTGTAAGGAACGCTGCTGCTGCTATTTAAGAGGTGGATTAAAGGAAGGCAAGAAGATGGAGCAGAGAGAACAGATAGGCGGCTGTCGGAATAGCGGCGGTGGGAGCATGGGATGGCTTGGACCAGGGTCGCAGCAGTGGAGATAGAGGAGAGTGAATCTGCGCTGAGTTTTTGTGTTAAAATTGATGCGACTTCTTGATGGATTAGATATGGGAGGGTGAGAAGGGCAATCAAGGCTGACTTAGGTACACTTAGGTAGATAGTGGGGCCATTTGCTAAAACAGGAGAAATATTTGGAAGAGTTTTGTTTTTTTGATCTCTTTAAACATTTAAGTGGCGGCATGAAATAATCGGTTGTTCTGGGGAGGCTGGCATGTGAGGTGGAAGCCTGGCTCCCGCGGATGGTGGCACAGCCCTTCTGCTCAGGTAGTTCTGCTGTCCTTCTTCATTTTGGTTTTTTGGTTTGTTTGTTTTGAATAGATTTTTGAGTTTTATTGAAATCTTACATGAACAAGAAATTGGAAATACAATCACATCAAAGAACAAACTGTCACGGCTTTGACGTTTAAGCCAAACAAATTTTGTAGGGCAGGTTTCAAGAAGGTGTGAAGTTATGACAGTTAAAAAACACACTTGGCCTACTTCTAGGAATGCGAAACATATAGTCATGGGCTGTTTGTAATACAAGAAGACTTAAATTTGTTTGCTTTTAATTTCTTCCAACTACTAAGACAAAGCACTAGCTTGTATTTTTATTTACAGCATACTCCATACCCGTATGTAAGCTGTCCCAAATCCAAAAGATGAAACTGTCCAAAGCCAAAGGGTCTGCAAAATCATGATTTTAACAGTGTGCTCAGCTTGTTTTGAAGCTAAAATGAAGCCTGAAATGATAAAAGCATTGTAACTCCCAGAATAAGGGAACTCTGCAAGCCCAATAATGTCCAAGAGCATTTATGAAAAGAGGAAAAAATAAAAAGACTTGCATATATACACAATAGTGATTTCTTCAGCCAAATACAAATGGCAGCAAACTGCTACTTAGAGGTGAACCAGATGAGCCAGTTTCTTGAAGGGTGTAGATCTAGGGCCAGCCGTATCTTGTCAGTATCACTTTCAAGCCCTCACTTGTCTGTTTCCACTGTGGCCCATAAGTATCCTGATAAAATTCCTGGTTGTCATTATTGTAACCATAGTTACCAGAATAGTCACCACCTTGCTGAAGCGGCTGTTGAGCGAGGGGTTGGGAACCCCAGTTCTGTTGGTTGCTGGTCTGACGGCGCTTGGAGTCAGGTTGGTTGTACCCGTCTGCCTTTCTCTTGCCTCCTACATTGCCCCCACGGTTGCCCCGAGATCCACGGGAACCACGGCCTCTCTGCTGTTGTGCGGGACCCCCTCTGCCACCCCTAGAGCCTCTTGGTGGTCTCAAAGGTGCCCCCCTCTGTGAGTAGCCAGCTCTCCCTCTTGGAGGTGGTGCTCCCCGCCCCCTTGGTGGTGGTGGAGCACCTCACCCTCCCCTTCCTCCTCCTCTTCCTCTCACTGCGTAGCCATCATCATAGCCGTAGTAGGGATCTTCATCGCCTCCACGATAGTCGTGAAATCATAACCATAGTAATCATCATAGTGATCTTCATACCATAGTCATCTGGAGGGTGGCCGTATCCACCTCTCCCCCGACCCCGACCTCTGCGCGGGGAGGGTGACAGTGCTAGCCTTCACGCGCAGCACTCCTGGGGGCCTGTCTCGCAGCTGGGCGCTCTTCCCTTTTCTTGTCTGGTGGCTTGGCTGAGACTGCTTCCATCTCTTCTCCTTCTGTTTCTTTCTTTGCCATTCATTTTACCCGTGGCCTTAACAGCTGCTCCTCTGTCTTCGGAATGAACAAATGCATAATCTTTCAACTTCGTCGCTCTTTCAAGGTTTCCAAATTCAGAAAATGGCTTTTCCGGTATTTCTCCTGTCACTGCAGTAGCCGAGTTTCTCACAGATGAAACTCTCACCTTAGCCGTGACTTCTGGATCTGGCTCCTGCGCAGGGTCAGCCCATCCAGCCGTGACTGCATTTCCCCACACTTCCACTTTCCACTCAACAGCCGGCGTCTGGCCGGTGCTGCTGACTCGTGATCCTCATACTCAAGGAAGCGGAACCCCCGATTCTTCTTTTTGTCATCGGGTTGATGATGGAGAATAACGTCCACCAAACCCTCTGTGACTTTACTGAGTTCTTCCAGAGTGTTTTCTTTAGTCTTATTCTTTGGAATTGATCCAACAAAAAGCTTGCTGTTTGCCGCAGAAATGCACACTCCGAGGTGTTTACCAGGCGAATTCCATAGCTGCCACACCAGCTTCCTCTGCAGCTTCCTTTCTGCAGAAGGTGATGAATGCAGACCCTCTGCTCTGACCAGACAGTGGATCCGTCATAAGACGCAGAGCCCAAATGGGACCAGCCTTTTCAGAAAGGGGCACCAGTTCATCCTCATATAAATCTCTTGGCATTTTACCTACAAAGACTTCAGTTCCAGTTCCAGGCTGTACACCAGGGCACACACTGTCTGGGGGAGGACCGCCATGCTTCCTCTGTCCTGTGGTCACATCCAAGGCATAACCGGTCCTTTCAAGCAACACCTTGATCTTTGCTTCATCAGGTCCCTTTGTGGACTCTTGCACCTTGCTCCCCTGTTTCTCCCTTTGCCTGTGGGTCTTCATAAGTCCACATAAAAATGCACTTTTGTTCTGAACATGTGATAAGTCACTTTCCTTGAGCTGCTGTAGTACAGACAGAGCTCCTTCTCCATTAAATCCCCTGAGAGCATCAGTTGCCCTTTCATCAAGATCGACATAAACTGCCAGTCCTGTCTGAAATATTCCATCAGGCCTTTCTGCCGCCTTCTGAGGGAGGCCTGCCTCTACCAGTGTCTTGGAGTGTTCTATGTGGTTTACACTGGGAGTATCCATTGGTTCCTCCTCTGCTTTTAACTGTACCCATTACCGTTCACCTGGTTAGCCATTTTATTATGCTGCAGGGCAGAGCTGGGGCCGGTGGCCAGGCCGTGAGAACCAGCGCGAGGCGCTTTGAAAACGACTGGAAATGGCGTGCGCACCACCCCTCCCTCGTTCTTCATTTTGTTCATGCAGCAGATAGTTAGGGATTGCTTACTCTCTGCCCAGTATTCCTTCAGATGCTGGAGATTCATGAGGGAATAAAAAGACAAAAATCGTACCCCTAACGGAGATTAAATTCAAATGGAGGAAAAGTGACAGTCTCTCAGTCTTCTCCGACTCTTTGCAACCCCCTGAACTGTGCATGGAATTCTCTAGGCCAGGATACTGAAGTGGGCAGCTGTTCCCTTCTCCAGGGGATCTTCCCAACCCAGGGATCAAACCCAGGTCTCCCGCATTGCAGGCGGGTTCTTTACCGGCTGAGCCACAAATAAGGGAAGGCAATTTAAAATGACGAGCATAGAAGATGAGTAATGCTCTTGAAACAAAGCTCTAGCACAGGAGGGGGATGAGGAACAGGGAAGACCACAACTAGGGGTCGGAGCAGACTCGCGGAGACGGCGGCAGCACAGCACAGACGGGAGGGCACGGGGCGAGCCGCGTGGGCATCTGGAACCTTCCAGAGAGCGAGCAGCGTGGGGCTTCCGGGGCGGACGTGTGCCTGGGACAGTCTGGGGAAAATGAGGGGTCCTCTGTGGCTGGAGCGGAGTGCACAAAGGAGGCTGCGCTCAGAGAGCGTGACGCAGGAGAGGCTGCCGCACGCAAGGCTTCCGGCTGTTTCAGGGCTCTGTGGGCTTCGTCACAGTCTTTGAGTGAAATGGCTAGTCGTTTAGGCTGCTGAGAAAACTGTAAGACGGCGCGTGTGGAGAGGAGGTCAGTTAAGAAATGGTAGCAGTAATCTCAGAGGAGGCGATGGCAGTGACTGAGACTTGGCTTTGAATGTAGCCAAGAGTCTTCAGTGGGAGGTAGGGATGAAGGCCTGCTCGGAATGGTTTTATGAGAAGGGGAAGGGAGGAGCTGAAGGCAATGTGAACAGCCCGTTAGTTTCTTTAAGAGTGTTGCTATAACAGAGAGCAGGAGAGTGCGATGCTGAGTGGAGATTAATGTGGAATCGAGAGGATTTTCTTTAAGATGGCAGTTACAGCACGTTTATGCGCTGATGGGAATCTAGAGAGAGGAGCTGACTTGGACAGACAGGAAGAAGTAATTGCTGGGACAGTGTCTTTGAATAGTGGCTAAACAGAATCTGCTTTGCGGGTGGAAGGGTTGACTGGACAGGAGCATTGACCCTTTCTCCGTGGGGCAGGGAGTCTGTGATAACAGATGCTGGCGGGTGGATAGTTCTCTCCTGACCGCTTTATCACTCAGGTAACATAATGAAGGTGGAAGAGAACAGAGCCGTTGGGCATCCTGGCCAGCGATTCTCAGTGTACAGTGGCATTCACTGTAGTCTTTGCCGGGTGGTTCTGGGAAGCTGAATGTCTCGCCTTCTAGTATTATGTTAAGGTAACACCTTCCTTCTTAATCGGTTTTGTTTGACTCGGCCTGTGTTCACTTCCCAAAGCAAACAAGCAGTTCTTAGGACAGGTACTTCAAAAGACCAATGTCTAAACCACTCTTTCTGAAATACCCTTTATTCACACTGAGGCTAATTTTGGCATCTGTTTAATATATGATATGATATAGAAAGTGAAAGTATTAGTTGCTCAGTTGTGTCTACTTTTTGCAACCCCATGGACTGTAAACTTGCCCGGCTCCTCTGTCCAAGGGGTTCTCCAGGCAAGAATACCGGAGTGGGCTGCCATTCCCTCCTCCAGGGGTCTTCCTCACCCAGGGATCGAACCTGGGCCTCCCACATTGCAAGCGGATTCTCTACCATCTGAGCCACGAGGGAAGCCCTATGATGTCATAAAGCACAGCCTGTCAACTCCAGGCCTGGGCACAGTTGATTTTCCTATTGCCTTCTCCCCACCCTCCCCCTCCAGCTCCTTCCCTTTCAGCCACACATGAAATCCCAAATGATGGCCTGTGGTTCAGACCTTTGTTTTAGAGAAAGGCATCGTGGTCTGCTCCTCCATCAGTGTGCACAGACCCGACGCCTGCTCTGGTCTTGTGCTTGCTGCTCTGGAGCTGCGAGCCTTTGACGTTAGTCCCATCTGCATTCTCTGGGCCTCAGTTTCCTTTCCTGTGTAAAGAGGAAAAGATAAGACCACTGTTTGTAAAACCACACAGCAGATCACCTAGGAAATTTACTAAAATTCTAGATTCCTCCGCCTCATAACAGTCAGTCACCTAAACTCAAGGGACTGGGGATAGAGTGGTAGATTTGCATTTTAAAAAAGAAAACGTCCCACTTGATTCCAGACCTAGCTGGATTTGGAAACCCTGGATCGCTGTGAAGTCTCTTGGTTTCTTACTGGGCAAACTGTGACCTCACTTTGCTACCACAGTCTGTTGGGCAGGTGTGCGCCACACTGGGCTCCCCAGCTGTTCTTAAGAGTGGCCGCTCCCTGCTGTCCGAGCCATTGCTTTCTAGAAGCAGCTGCCTGTGAGCCTGGCCAAGGGGAGGAGGGATGGCTGCCACTCCAGTTTTCTTCCCTGGAGAATCTCATGGACAGAGGAGCCTGGCAGCTGTATATAGTGCACAGGGTCGCAGAGTCGGGCATGACTGAAGCGACTTAGCACGCACACAAGCGCCCTAGTCAGGAGTCGCTGACCTTCCAAGGAAATGACTATGGAGAAGGGTGTGGAGGCAGAGTACGTGTTGCCCGACTCTCAAACCAGCCCAGCTAGGTTGGCTCTACTGTCATCCCCATCTTGCAGATGAGAAAACAGGAGCTCAGAGACTCAGCTGGCAGTCTGCCTCAGATGACACCGTCAGCAAGTGGCAGAGCTGCGATTGGAGCACAGGCTCTGTCTTTAAAGGCTGTGCTTTCTCATGCTGTGACAGGCTGCTGTTGGTCTTTCCTGCCGTTTCTAGTTTCACATTATCAAGTTTGCTTTTGTTTTTATTTACTTTAATTGAGGGATATTTGGTTTATGGTATTGAGTTGGTGTCTGCCATACATCAGCGTGAGTCACAGGTATACACACACCCCCCTCCCCCTTGAACATCCCTCCCACCTCCCACCCCATTCAGTTTTACTTCTTAAATGGACTTTACGTTTCAGGTTAGAACAGAGTTCTCACACCCGGTTTTCCTGTTAACATCTAGCACATTCATGACAGCTAATGAACCAGTACTGATACTTTGTTAACTGAAATCTGTGCTTTACCCAGATGTCCTTAGTGTTTCTAGTCCAATGCCCTTTCTCTGTTCCAGGGTACTGTACGTGCAGGACACGTTACATTCAGTCTCCATGTCTCCTTAGGCTCCTCTCGGCTGTGACAGGTTCCCCAGGCTCCCTTCTGTGTTGATCCTGACAGTGTTGGAGATGCTGCCAGGTACCCTGAGGCCTGTCACTCAGCCACGGTCTGCCTGGTGTTTGTCCTGCGGGTGGGCTGGAGCTGCGGGCTGCGGAGAGCAGGGCTGCGGTGCCTCGTCTCCCAGCGCGGGCACACACGGGCGACACGATCCAGCACTGCCGGTGCTGAGCTGGTCGCGCGGCTTGAGGGAGTGTTCATTAGAGGCTGCTGCTGCTGCTGCTGCTGAGCCGCGTCAGCCGTGTCCGACTCTGGGTGACCCCACAGACGGCAGCCCACCAGGCTCCCCCGCCCCTGGGATTCTCCAGGCAAGAGCACTGGAGTGGGTGCCATCGCCTTCTCCAATGCATGAAAGTGAAGTCACTGAGTCATGTCCAACTCTCAGCGACCCCATGGACTGCAGCCCACCAGGCTCCCCCGTCCCTGGGATTCTCCAGGCAAGAGCACTGGAGTGGGTTGCCATTTCCTTCTCCAGTGCATGAAAGTGAAGTCACTGAGTCATGTCCAACTCTCAGCGACCCCATGGACTGCAGCCCACCAGGCTCCCCCGTCCCTGGGATTCTCCAGGCAAGAGCACTGGAGTGGGTTGCCATTTCCTTCTCCAATGCATGAAAGTGAAGTCACTGAGTCATGTCCAACTCTCAGCGACCCCATGGACTGCAGCCCACCAGGCTCCCCCGCCCCTGGGAGTCTCCAGGCAAGAGCACTGGAGTGGGTGCCATCGCCTTCTCCTGTTTATTAGAGCTACTGCCATAATAATAATAACTTTCTGGCCATTATATCTCTCATCAGAGTCAGGGAAGGATGAGGAGCAGAGGGTGTGTCAGTGCAGACACCGTTTCATAGCACAGAGAATTTTAAAATCTCAACATGATTTGCCTTTTTTAATTTTTTGGTGGCAGGCTGGAGTTTGCTGAAGACGGAATCTCTGCTTTATATTATGACCTTATAAAATGACCTTATATTATGATTGTATAAAATCAAGATCCTTCCAACTATCCAGAATCAGAAGCTCTGCAGGAAATAATTTTGTTTCTTTAGGACCATTCCCCAGGAGGAAAAAATCACATCTTACAAAATCACCGAGTAGTCTCACAGAACAGCCAGTTTACTTTTGGAGTCGGGGCAGGAAAATGAGAAAGAAACGGTCATAGCAGGCGTCTTTAGGAAGGCCAGAGCCCCCTCGGAAGCTGGAGTGCTGGAGCTGCCCGGAGACAGGTGCCCACGCTGCCGCTGCTTCTCTTCTGTGCGAGGCCTTAGAAGGGAGGCACGCAGGGCTCTTGCGCCCTGCGAGGAAGCTTTCTGCTCTGTGTCTAGTGTTTACTGCCCTTCGCTGAGCCTGTGGTAATGTCGCCAAGACAGAAAGGCCTCTGGGGTGCCCAGCACCAGGCAACCGAAACAGCTGACAGAGCGCCTGCTCTGGCAAAGACCGCCCGGCGCCTCCCGCCTCAGGCCCAGGTGTCAGTGCTGACACTGAAATGGCGAGGTGTGGAATGTTGTTAGAATGAAGTACGTGCGTGCACCCACAGGCGCTGGACCCGCAGGCGCTGGACCCGCAGGCGCTGGACCCGCAGGCGCTGGACCCACAGGCGCTGGCTTCTGCTTTTTTAGCAGTATTTTGCATCTGAACACTTGATACATTTTTCTAAAATCAACGTGATGTGCAGATGTGTCTTAAGAATACCCGTCTGTGGAGATAGGGGAGGAGTGGATGCTTACCAACTGGCACATAGCGTAGCAAGAGGACGCTGCTTCATGCCTTTCAAATACACCTCAAGCCTCTATTTTCTGTCTTAAAAACAAATCACTGACTTCAGTGCTTAAATATTTCTTTTGTGAAGAATCCCAATTAGTACTTCTCTGCAAATCTTTTCTTGATTATCAAAATATATTCAAATCTGTCCTTAGTTTATGTCTTCCACATTGGAAATTCTGCATCCTTCAGCGTTATTCATTTGGCCCAATCCATGAGCCTTTTCTGTTCTTTCTTAAAACCGTCTAGTTTTTTTCCCGCTTATTTTAGATAGAAGTTCACAGTGTCGTTAAGAATAAGCAGTGACTTCCCTTAGACTCCTGAGCTCCCGTGGATCGTGGGGGCTGTCTTGACGAGCAGGTTTCGGTTGCTCTTGGATTCCTTGTGCAGTAAGCCTTTCAGACCTTCTGGTGTTTCTGTTACTGTCAGAAGTCCACATAACCCCCTGCCCCGCCCCCTCCACCTCCCACGACAGCATTTCATGCTTTAGGACCGCAGTAAACTTCATTTTGTATGACTTACTAACGTTATGTCCTGAATGGAATCTTAGCGAGCTAGTCCGATATGGGGGAACACAGAAGGTGGTGTCCTTGAATGCTTCTCACTGCTTCCCCCTGAACGACGCTGTTGCTCTCCAGGGCACTCGGCGGTGCTGTGCAGCAGCTCGTGGCCCACGCACGCTGGCTTGGCTGTTTGCTCTCTGTGCAGTCCAGGATCAGGCCAGTTTCTCAAGTTTTCCAAGTCTTACTACCTCGAGATTTTGTAAAGAATCTACAGGGTGCTCTTCCGAGGCAGGTGAGAGCAGTGTTTGGTCATTTATCAACTTAAAAATATCAGCCTGATTTCTGGGAAACTGTCCTTTCAAAGCTGAGAAGCTACCTCTCATCTTTTCTTTGCGAGATGCACTCTTGAGCTGTAATTGATTCTGCTCATTAAAGCAGCAGTGAGACAGGCCGGGACCTGGTTCGCGTTGCTGTGGTGCTTGCACCGAGACAAACCTCTCCTCCAGCAACGAAGAACGAAGGAACTGTGTGGGACTAACTGGAATTAACTGCATGCTCAGCTGGAGCAAACTGGACAGAAGCTGCAGAAAAACTAAACTAAAATAAAAAACCAACCAAGCGCCACTTCTGAAGAGCCAGGAGCGCAGTAGGGTGTGGGAGCGCTGGCAGGGCGCTGAGTATGCCGCCTGCACGCAGCGCCGCCAGGGGGCGCGCCACCAGAGGGAGCAGTGCCGGGGGCGCACCGCCAGGGGGCGCACCGCCAGGGGGCGGGCAGAGCGCCGGGGCCAGCCCCCCGCCAGAGCCCGGACGCCCCCTGCAGCACCCCGTACCAGGAGCAGGCCCCCTGACGCCCCAGCCCACCCGCCTCATCAGGGCCCAGCAAAGGCTGTCCTGAATTTCTCGGCTGGTCTCCAGTCACTCCTGTTGATTGGGGAAGGCCGAGAACCCTGGTTGGCAACAGTCGTATCCCTGACGATTCTCTTTTCCATAGTTCTCTTGAAAGTGATTATGGGCGGTAGATTTTGTATGTGGTTTGTTGACTTTTACGCTGTGTTCCTTTCTGCATCCTCTTCCAGTTTTAGTAAGCTTTCTGAAACGCCATTGCCCCGTCCTAAAACGTGTCTTGCTATTTTATCCATGTATATATAAATAGTATCTAATCGCTCTGTGCGTGTTACAGAGCGGTTAGACGTGGAGTGTGGAGTGTGCTGTCAGGCGCCTCACAGAATGAGTTCTGGCTCTGGCAGTGGGTGGCTGGCGTGTCTGTTGCGGTAGTGTGGCAGTGGCGCCGACGTCAGCCGTTTCCCCCTCCCTAATGCGTCCAGACAGTTGCACGAAGCAGAAGCAGCGGATCGTAAGTGCGCAGCGCGTGTGCAGCCGCGAGGCGGTCGCCGGGGGCAGGTGCAGTGTCTCTGTCACCTCATGGGACTCCCTTTCCTGCCGGTGCCGCTCCCACAGAGGCGACCGCCGTTCCGACTCCTGAGAGAGCTGTCTTGAGCTTCGCCTCGACTGTTTTTAGATTCGTGCATAGGCTGGATCTGTCCGTGGTTTGTTCCTTTTCGTTGCTCTGAGTGTTCCATATCATGAATATAGCACCTTTTTTTGAACCTGTTCTCCTAATGATGGCTGCTTGGGTTATTTCCACTTTGAATGTACCTGGAGTCAACATTCTTGTAAGTTTGTGGACACATGCGCTCATTGCTTGCGTAAGATCTCCTAGTCAGCCTGTAGGAATATCGTAGATGCAGTCAGTACCCAGAGAGTTCTCTATTCACTTAGTCCTGCCCTAAGTAGGAGGATATGATGAGGTCTGAGGAGGGAAGACCGCTCAGCTGGTGTAAAGGTATATGAGTTATTAGGGCCTCACGATGTGAGAGCTGGGCCATAGAGAAGGCTGAGTGCCAAAGAGTGGATGCTTCTGAACTGTGCTGGAGAAGACTCTTGAGAGCCCCTTAGACTGCAAGGAGATCCAACCAGTCCATCGTAAAGGAAATCAGTCTTGAAAATTCATTGGAAGGACTGATGCTGAAGCTGAAGCTCCAATACTTTGGCCAGCTGATGCGAAGAGCTGACTCATTAGAAAAGACCCTGATGCTGGGAAAAATTGAAGGCGGAAGGAGAAGGGGACGACAGAGGATGAGATGTTTGGATGGCATCCCCAACTCAATGGACATGGGTTTGGGTGGACTCTGGGAGTTGGTGATGGACAGAGAGGCCTGGCGTGCTGTGGTTCATGGGGTCGCAAAGAGTCGGACACGACTGAGCGACTGAACTGAACATGGCCTAAAGTGATGGAAGGAACGTGTTGCTGGAGGGAGGGAGGTTTGTTGGTAGTCCTGTTAAGAGTACGGCTTTTGTGCCAAGCAAACGGGTTTGCATCTGATCTCTTCACACTAAGGTTGGTTAGTAACTGGGTGACCTTAGGGTGTTTAACATTTCACTTGCCTCACCTTTAAGGCAGACATGGTACTGTGCCTTTCAGAGTTTTTGTTCATATTCTATACAACACAACACGCAGATGGAGCAGGGATGTGCATGCTGGTTGAGCAGACACCTTTATGTATGCTTGCAGAAGTACCAGGTAAGAAGTAGAGTGGTCGGTCATGAGTTACCCTTGAGTTCCCAAAGCTTGGAAACCGACTGCATTCGTGTCTTTGTTTGTTCATCTTCGTGCCTTTATTAATTGAGTGAAAGCAAAAGTGAAGTCGCTCAGTCGTGTCCGACTCTTTGCAGCCCTATGGACTGTAGCCTACCAGGCTCCTCTGTCCATGGAATTTTCTAGGCAAGAGTACTGGAGTGGGTTGCCATTTCCTTCTCCAGGGGATCTTCCTGACCCAGGGATCGAAGCTGGGTCTCCCGCATTGCAGGCAGACGCTTTACCGTCTGAGCCGCCAGGGAAGCCCGTTAGGTGAGTCTCTATGCCCAGTTCTGTTCTGAGCACGGCAGCTGTAGATGTGAACAGCAGCAAGGTCTAGAAGACAACAAACAAGTCAATACAAAGAGACTGTAAAGAACTACAGGAAAGTAGATGGAGGTGTTTAAGGTATGAACTGGCTGTAGGGCCAGGACTTCTGTGGATGGATGGGTTTTTAAAGGAAATATCGTTTATGAGGAGAAGAGTAGTAAACTAATGGGGTTCTGGTCGCAGTTTTATTTGTCCACACTGTGTGGCTTGCAGAATCTTAGTTCCCCGACCAGGAGTCGAACCCCGGCCCTGGCAGTGAAAGCACCGAATCCTAACCACTTGACCGTGGCAGAATTCCCTATTATAATTTTTTTTTTAGGTCCAGTTGTTTTTATTAAGGTTATATGCTTTTGCTTAAAATGACTCTGAAATATTTGAATCTCCAGTTCCAGTTTTTTGTTTTCATAGGAGGAAGGCATCCAGGGCCCACATATCGCTTAGACGTGCCAGTTGTTATGAAGAAGGCGTAGGGTGTTACCCAAGTGACTACCTTAAATTCTCTGCTGTATTAGCTCCTTCCCGACTCATGGGCCCGTTCCTGGTCAGTCTTTGAGCTGGTGATTTCTCCTTGTCTCCTCTAGCCCTGTGCAGTCCTGAGCAGCCTGGATCTGCGGTGGTCCCGGGAGATGTGAACGAGAACGGAGCCAGTGGGTTCCCTAGGAAAGGAAGGCATCCTTTCTGTTTATTTATAAAGTTCAGATCCTGGGATTTTTCCAGAACACATGCTTTTCTAAGGTGGATGCACCTTCTCTCCTGATGGAGAGAAGAGTGGAGACATTTATGTAGCACAGACCTGGGTAGACTCTGGTCCTCCAAGGGAGAGAAGAAACACGTCCATACCATATCTTAGTGTAGCTCTCTCCTGCCTGACTTAAGATTTTCCTGTTTTGATACCAGGCCAGAAACTTTATGACTAGCAGCATTGTTTTCACTTCTAAACAAAGCCACTTAAAGGGCACACACTCCCGCCATCAGAACTGCAGTTAACAAGTTATCAGATTAAATTCAGATTCTGGACCTTGTCTCCTTCCCCGAAATTGAATCAAAAGACTGCTTAAAATAGAAACAAGGGACCGTTACTGGTTTTCCTGCTAGTTTTTAGCTGAGAAGTGCTGCCCTGTTTATCAAGTGGTCTTTCACGTGGGTTTGTTGAGAAGTGAAAACAGTGCCAACTGAGAATGTCTTTTTATCCATGCCTGTAGCATATATAGTTATGAGCGAGTGAGGGAAAGTCACTCAGTCATGTCCGACCCTGCGACCCCGTGGACTGCACAGTCCATGGACTTCTCCAGGCCAGAATCCTGGAGTGGGTGGCCTTTCCCTTTGCAGGGGCTCTTCCCAACCCAGGGACTGAACCCAGGTCTCCCGCGTTGCAGGCGGACTCTTCCCCAGCTGAGCCCCCGGGGAAGCCACAGCATGTACAGGTACGCAGCATCTAGATTTTCTCACGCTCGTTACGAAAGTCCCTCTTGCTTTGGACGTTCTGTGAATGACCAGCAGGTGATGTTGTTAAAGATGTGGGTATAATTGCAGTAATGAAAATGTGTGCCCTGAAGCTTGAGATCCAGACAAGGTTTAGCTTTGTCTAATATTAGTGAGTTATTTTGATATCAATTAGTAACTTTCTGACCATACTACAATTGAAGAATAAAATAGTAAAAGCAAAAAAAAAAAAAGAAAGAAAGAGTGAGGGGGAACACCTGAAGAAGCGTTTGGCCTTTCCCCTAGTGAAAGGCCTCCCGGGAGGTCGTGACTGGCTGGAGCTAGGTCTCATCCCAACCCCTGAGGGGTCCACAACCATTCGGCTTCCGTGAGTGGGTTCAGCTCCACAAGCATTTTCATAAGAAATAGTTCCTGTCTTCTAGGCTAAGTGTAATAACACTTAGTTACTGGGGGGCTCTAAATGGATCATTTCCAGAGAAGGTGCTGGCACCCCACTCCAGTACTCCTGCCTGGAAAATCCCACGGACAGAGGAGCCTGGTGGGCTGCCGTCTGTGGGGTCGCACAGAGTCGGACACGACTGAAGTGACTTAGCAGCAGCAGCAGCAGTAGCAAGTGGATCATTTCAGCACTAAACTAAATGTAGCAAATACTGAGATTGAGGCTGGATGTAGGACATCCCTTCCCATCCACCCCTTCCTCCTCTAGGAGGGTCTCTAGCCCAGCATGGGAAAGGGTGTGCTGGCAGAGGTCCTGAAGAAAGCCACGTCTAGAAGAGTTCAGTTCCTTTGTATCCAGTACCATGTCCTTGGTGACCAGTTTAAATCCCTACTTTAGACTGAATTAAGGAGCACAGTTGGCTGGAACCAAGTCTTGGAAAGCAGGAGGTCAGGGGTTTTGTAGTGACTTTGCCAAAGAGTAAATTTATATTTAAAGTTTTGTTCTTTGAAATGAGCATTATAGTTTTGTATCTTCCCTGGACATCTAAATATTAAGTAATTTCGGCATTATTATTATTGGCCGCGTTGAAGTTAAATTGGAAACATTTTCATCAGCTGAAGAGAAACTGATCTGTCTGTTCCAAACAGAACCTCTGTGGTCCTGGCTTTATACTGGAGACCGTTCTGAATAGTTATTTGTCTTCAAGGTGTTCATACCCTACAGCAGACTTTTATTCATAAATTGTGTTCTCAATTTTCTTTTTTCCTCCCTTTTCCTCAAACCGTAAAACCATGAAACATACGTTTCCTGTTCTACTCACAAAGTTTTACCTATAAAATCAAACCAGTTTAGAGACACACACAGTTAAATCGTAACTCCAGTAGTTTTCCTTTACAGAGATTCCTGCCTCCTAAGCTGTAAATGCCAGCTCAGCTTCTTGTGCCCTCTAGGTTTTCTGGTTCAGCTGCTAATGTGATGTTCTGGGAAGCGGCTCTCCAAATTACTCTCCTGACCTCTGACTCTTGCTATCAAGGTCAGCCACATCACACACTACCATAGTCACAGCTCTGTTCACCAAACTCTTGGTCTGCTTCCCAAGACCCAGCGTGGGTCTTACCAGCAGAATCCGTCTCTCCCACCCCACACGCAGCAACTCAGGCTCCTCACTGCCAAGAGAAGCGCCCACACGGGAAGCCATGAGGCAGCGGCGTTGGTTAGTCTGGCCTGTCGGGTCTCACGTTGCCCTCGAGGCCAGTTTTGGGTGGGAGGGACGAGTGAGCCTCACTGGGAGCTGCGGGTGAGTGCCTTTCGCTGGACCTACCCTGAGAGAGTGAGTGCGCGTGAAGAGTTGCTGATGTGAGATGGAGAGCGTGACCTCTGACCCGAGCCCCATCGTTCGTTCTGTAAATGCCCCCTTCGGCATCATCACTGTGAAATGGAGCTGTTGGAAAGCATCCGGGGGAAAGGTCTGACTGCCAATCAGAGGCTGATGATGCAGGTTAGACCATGTCCCCCTTCTTAAAACAGCAAGCCATACCCCGAAGCACCCCCTGGGCAGGTTCCTTGGTCCAGTTCTTTTCTCCTGGACTCACTGGCACCAGTGAGTCTGTCACAGTGAAACTTTTCACACTCACAGTTTTCTTGTTTTCAGACTTTACCTCTTATAAGTACCTAACTCCTAGTACTGGATCTGTAGTCGTGGAGAGCTATTAGCAAGTCATTTATTCCTGTCGATGAGTCTGACAGTGATGTGTCTGAAAGCAGCAAGTGGAATAATTGTTTCCATTTTTTGCAGTGTAGGTTCAGTAGCATGCAGATGAGAATGACCAGGGAAATGCTTATATATTGAAAATGCCAAAGTAGTTCCTTTCAGCCCCTTTAATCAGAGCGCTTGTCAGGGAGAACCTACTTTGGACCCTTGTTCGTGTAGTCTCACACAGAGCACATAGACAGAACAAAGCCTGGCTACATGCAGTGTTAGAGAAAGCCATCTAAACTGGGGAAAAGGGCAAAAGGAGGACCAGGTGGCCTTTCAGTGTCACACTGGAGCATCATGCAACTACAGGAGTGCCCAGATTCCGAGGGCTGGCGCCTGACAGTCTGAGCTGAAGCTGGTGTAATGGTAACAGAAATGAAGTGCGCAGTAAGTGTGCAACGCTTGAATCACCCCACACCCCAGTCCTTGGGAAAACTGTCTTTTTTTTTTTCCCCACGAAACCAGTCCCTGGTGCCGAGAAAGGTGGGACCACTGGTCTAACAGGCTCACATGAAGGGTATTTAACTCTCTGCAAAGTGGTTCTCAAAGTCTAGTCATCAAACATCAGTGTCGCCGGGGAGCTTGTTACAAATGCAGCTTCACGGCCGTACCCCCTACCTGCTGGACAGGAAACTCAGAAGTGGGTCCCAGCAAGCTCTGTTGTAACGGGTCCTTCAGCTGCTTCTGACACAACTGAAATTTGAAGGCTACAGCTGTAGGGAAATGGTAACTTTAACATTTGGAATCAAACCCCTTACCCGCCAGAGACACTCAGAGGGGTCAAACATACCTTGTGTGCACCAGGACCCAGAGGCCCCACAGAGACTGAGCCAGAGCTGAGTGTGAGTGTCTCCTGAGGAGGTGCGGGTCAGCAGTGGCCTGCCACAGGGGCAGGGGCCCGGGGCGCAGCAGACCTGGGCGTGGCATAAGCCCTCTTGGAGGAGGTCGCCAGTAACCCCACCATAGAGCCGCCAGAACTTACACAGGACTGGGGACACAGACTCTTGGAGGGCACAAACAGAACCCTGTGTGTACCAGGACCCAGGAGAAAGGAGCAGTGACCCCGCAAGAGACTGACCCAGGCTTGCCCAGGAGTGCCCAGGAGTCTCCGGCGGAGGCGTGGGTGACGGTGGCTGCTGCAGGGTCGGGGCACTGAGCGCAGCGGTGCCTCCGTGGGACCTTCTCAAGGCGGTGCCATTGTCTTCATTGTTTCCACCATAGTTTGGCCTCGGATCAAACAACGGGGAGGAAACACAGCCCCGCCCGTCAACAGAAAATTGGATTAAAGATTTACTAAGCATGGCCCCTTGAGAGTTCCTTGGACTGCAAGGAGATCCAACCAGTCCATCCTAAAGAAAATCAGTCCTGAATATTCATCGGAAGGAATGATGTTGAAGCTGAGACTCCAATACTTTGGCCACCTGATGCGAAGAGCTGACTCATTGGAAAAGACCCTGATGCTGGGAAAGACTGAAGACAGAAGGAGAAGGGGACGACAGAGGATGAGACGGTTGGACGGCATCACTGACTCAGTGGACAGGAGTTTGAGTAAACTCAAGGAGTTGGTGGTGAACAGGGGAGGCCTGGCGTGCTGCAGTCCATGGGGTCACAAAGAGTTGGACACAACTGACTCACTGAACTGAGCTGAAGCACGGCCCCGCCCAGCAGAACAAGACCCAGTTTCCCCCTCAGTCAGTCTCTCCCATCAGGAAGCTTCCATAAGCTTCTTATCCTGCTCCGTCAGAGGGCAGACAGACTGAAAATCCAATCACAGAAAACTAACCAGTCTGATCACTTGGACCACAGCCCTGTCTAACTCAAAGAAACTATGAGCCATGCTGTACAGGGCCACCCAAGACAGGCGGGTCATGGTGGAGAGGTCTGACAGAATGTGGTCCACTGGAGGAGGGAATGGCAAACCACTTCAGTATTCTTGCCTTGAGAACCCCGTGAACAGTATGAAAAGGCAAAATGATAGGACACTGAAAGAGGAACTCCCCAGGTCGGTAGGTGCCCAATATGCTGCAGAGATCAGTGGAGAAATAACTCCAGAAAGAATGAAAGGATGGAGCCAAAGCAAAAACAATACCCAGCTGTGGACGTGACTGGTGATAGAAGCAAGGTCTGATGCTGTAAAGAGCAATATTCCACAGGAACCTGGAATGTTGTGTCTGTGAATCAAAGCAAATTGGAAGTGGTCAAACAGGAGATGGTAAGAGTGAACATCGACATTTTAGGAATCAGTGAACTAAAATGGACCAGAATGGGTGAATTTAACTCAGATGACCATTATATCTACTACTGTGGGCAAGAAGAAATGGAGTAGCCATCATGGTTAACAAAAGAGTCTGAAATGCAGTACTTGGACGCAATCTCAAGAACGATGGAATGATCTCTGTTCGTTTCCAAGGCAAACCATTCAATATCACAGTAATCCAAGTCTGTGCCCTAACCAGTCACGCTGAAGAAGCTGAAGTTGAATGGTTCTATGAAGACCTACAGGACCTAGAACTATCACCCAAAAAAGATGTCCTTTTCATCATAGGGGACTGGAATGCAAAAGTAGGAAGTCAAGAGCTGCCTGGAGTAATGGGCAAATTTGGCCTTGGAGTACAGAATGAAGCAGGGCAGAGGCTAATAGAGTTCTGCCAAGAGAACCCACTGGTCATAACAATGTAGGTATGACCTACATCACATCCCTTATGATTATACAGTGGTAGTGAGAAATAGATTTAAGGGCCTAGATCTGATAGACAGAGTGCCTGAAGAACTGTGGATGGAGATTCACAGGAGGCAGTGATCAAGACCATCCCCAAGGAAAAGAAATGCAAAAAGGCAAAATGGTTGTCTGAGGAGGCCTTATAAATAGCTGTGAAAAGAAGAGAAGCAAAAAGGAAAGATACATCCATTTGAATGCAGGAGCTCCAAAGAATATCAAGGAGAGATAAGAAAGCCTTCCTCAGTGATCAATGCAAAGAAATAGAGGAAAACAACAGAATGGGAAAGACTAGAGATCTCCTCAAGAAAATCAGAGATACCAAGGGAACATTTTATGCAAAGATGGGCTCAATAAAGGACAGAAATGGTGTGGACCTAACAGAAGCAGAAATTAAGAAGAGGTGGCAAGAATACACAGAAGAACTATATAAAAATGATCTTCACGACCCAGGTAACCTTGACAGCATAATCACTCATCTAGAGCCAGACATCCTGGAATGTGAAGTCAAGTCGGCCTTAGGAAACATCACTACGAACAAAGCTAGTGGAGGTGATGGAATTCCAGTGGAGCTATTTCAAATCCTAAAAGATGATGCTGTGAAAGTGCTGCACTCAATATGCCAGCAAATTTGGAAAACTCAGCAGTGACCACAGGACTGGAAAAGGTCAATTTTTATTCCAGTCCCAAAGAAAGACAATGCCAAAGAAGGCTCAAATTACTGCACAATTGCATTCATCTCACATGCTAGCAAAGTGATGCTCAAAATTCTGCAAGCCAGGCTTCAACAGTATGTGAACCATGAACTTCCAGATGTTCAAGCTGGTTTTAGAAAAGACAGAGGAACCAGAGATCAAATTGCCAACATCCACTAAATCATCAAAAAAGCACGAGAGTTCCAGAAAAACCTCTACTTCTGCTTTATTGACTATGCCAAATTCTTCAACTGTGTGGATCACAACAAACTGTGGAAAATTCTTAAAGAGGTGGGAATACCAGACCACTTCATCTGCCTCCTGAGAAATCTGTACACAGGTCAAGAAACAAGAGTTAGAACTGGACATGGAACAACAGACTGGCTCCAAATCGGGAAAGGAGTACGTCAAGGCTGTATATTGTCACCCTGCTTATTTAACTTACATGCAGAGTACATCATGCAAAATGCCAGGCTGGATGAAGCACAAGCTGGAATCAAGATTGCCGGGAGAAACATCAATAACCTCAGATATGCAGATGACACCACCCGTATGGCAGAGGGCAAAGAAGAACCAAAGAACCTCTTGATAAAAGTGAAAGAGGAGAGTGAAAAAGTTGGTTTAAAACTCAACATTCAGAATACTAAGATCATGGCATCTGGTCCCATCACTTCATGGCCAATAGATGGGAAACAGTGACTGACTTTATTTTTTGGGCTCCAAAATCACTGCAGATGGTGGCTGCAGCCATGAAATTAAAAGTCACTTGCTCCTTGGAAGGAAAGTTATGACCAACCTAGATAGCATATTAAAAAGCAGAGATATTACTTTGGAAACAAAGGTCCAACTAGTCAAAGCTATGGTTTTTCCAGTAATCACATATGGATGTGAGAGTTGGACTATAAAGAAAGCTGAGCACCAAAGAATTGATGCTTTTGAACTGTGGTGTTGGAGAAGACTCTTTTGAGAGTCCTTTGGAGTACAGTGAGATCAATCCAGTCCATCCTGAAGCAAATCAGTCCTGAATATTCATTGGACGGACTGATGCTGAAGCTGAGACTCCAATACTTTGTCCACCTGATGTGAAGTACTGACCCATTTGAAAGGATCCTGATGCTGTGAAAGATTGAAGGCGGGAGAAGGAGACGACAGAGGATGAGATGGTTGGATGACATCACCAACTCAATGGACATGAGTTTGAGTAAACCCCGGGAGTTGGTGATGGACAGGGAGGCCTGGTGTGCTGCAGTCCATGGGGTCTCAAAGAGTCGGAGATGACTGAGCGACTGAACTGAACTTTAACGTCTTAATCATAAACTAGTAATATCAAGAAATAATGGTCTTAGTGTGGAGGGGTAAATTAACTGTTCAGTCACACATGAAATGCAGACACCCCAGTTAAACCAAGTGCTTGTTCTCTGTTGTATCAAACAGTTGAGCTTCTCGTCTGGTGCTGGGTTCTACATGAGTGGAAGCTACAGCTGTGGGAAAGTGGCGTAGAAACCAAACCAGAATTTGGCGTTGTTTCACTGCTTTCCCATCCTCTTTGCAAAAGTAAATGAGAGGGCCTTGTAACTCTACCACTGTCTCTCATATGTGAAGATTTCTTCTGATTTCATGGGAGCCTTGGGAAACGTCTGAGCCAGTTAGTGATTTTAGGGAATGTCAGTTCTGTGTATAGGGTGCCTATCTGATTATCCGGTTTCCCACAAATGCGTTTTTGGCTTGTTTTGAAATGTGCTCCATTGATTGTATCTGCTGTGTGATTAGAGGCTTTTGGTATTTGGGGAAGGAAGTCTATGAGGATAACCATCGCCTCTGGGAGGAACAGGCTTAAGTACTGTTTTTGTCTAAGTTTGATGTGGGCATATTTGGTCCTGTGGTGGTGCTCGAGGAAAACCTACTTGGAGTGACACTCTTTTTTCCTCCACTTTTGTGATACAATAGTATTTGGACTGTCTAGAGGCCCAGTGGCCTCATGTTTTAAAGACAGGCCAAGGAGTACCCTAAAGAGTGGGGCCCTTCATCTGCGAGTTTGACGAGGAGCCTTTCAGCCGCGGGAGGCCTTCTGCTCTCGGATACCCTGTCCTGTGCAGGTTGGCAGCGACGCAGTCCATCTCGTGTCCCGAGTGTGTTTTCATGGAAACACGTTAAGCGACGCGACGCCATTCCAGCTGCTGTGTGGAATGGATTGCTTGCTCGTAGGTGCAGTTCTTGAAAGTTCAGGACCTGATATCTTACTGAGGGCTGGTCTACGTGAAAGTTCCTTTCCTTGTCTAATGATGTGCGGTCGTGTGTTGTGGTGTTGTTGGTTTTTTTTTTTTTAGTTAAGTTTGTAAATACTACTCCTCTTTAAATTGCTTGCTTTTCTTGGGACTTTAAAGCAACAAATAAAGGTATGTAATTTGAAAATAAGTTTCGTTGTTTTTCTAAGAATTTTGGTAAAGATATTATTTGCTTCTCAGAAGTCAGTTAAAGCGTGTTTATTCTTTAAGATAAAGAAATTGCTAAAATTCATTAACCTCTGCAGTCTCTGATCTCACCATAAATTTGATTCGTTTCATTTGTGGACCTTGCATGAAGATAATTGGGAGGGGAGTTGAAGACCGTTTGCTTTAAACAAATTCAAAACAGGAAATAAATAAATTTCGAATGTGATAAAATTAGGGGCTCTTGGCAAAGTCACAACACTGAACTCTTCAAGTAATAAGGATTTTAAAGTGCCCCATTCGCAACAGATCGTGTGAATGTCACAGGCACGGTTGGCTCACAGAGAACTCGGCGCAGCGCTGTCTGGCCGCGTGCTGCTGAGCTGACTGTGTGGAGGTTGTGTCGCTGAATTCTGTGCCCTCCTGTCTCCCCTTCATTTGTTCTTGTAGGGTAATCCACCCCCCCACCCCCCGCTTTATAAACTGAGGTGGAGAAGCGCAGTTTAACTTCTTAGTGTGACCCTGTACAGATGCTGACATTAAAGCTTCCGTTTGTGACCAAAGGCAGACCTTGGACTTTC
This sequence comes from Capra hircus, assembly GCF_001704415.2. Classification (NCBI taxonomy): domain Eukaryota; kingdom Metazoa; phylum Chordata; class Mammalia; order Artiodactyla; family Bovidae; genus Capra; species Capra hircus. Next base: position 300,548 of record NC_030809.1, on the reverse strand, counting down.
TTAAAGGTCATATTTGAGAAGTCATTTCAGGGTTTGATTTTACTTATCATTGTTTTACAAACACTCTCTTTTCAGCTCTATGACTAGTTTGTCCCTCAAAGAGGTCTATTCTTACACTACACTTGTAACGTCTTTGAAGCCAGCCTTGGTGAACGCTGGTCTGCCTCGCCTCATAAAGTATTGGTGATTTATTTCAAAAAGTATTACAGGAAATGCATAGCACATGTGAGGGAGCAGACCCCGACTAGTGTAATCACGTTACCTGTTGATTCCAAATCGTAATTCGCTGTGTTCACTCCCTGGGACTTGGGGTGAGCTCCCGTTGATGCCACTGAAGCATCAGTTGCTTCTGCTGCACTTTGGTGAGCTCAGCCGCTCCTCGGCCAGGAACGCCCCAGCTGCTCTGTAATGGTGAAGCGTGTGCAGTGGCTCAGCTCCGTGCTCACGAGCTTTGTGCCGCGTAGAAAGCAGTCCTGTCGGATGTCTCTGGCCAGTTGGCCTGGTGTGAACTCCGTATTGATTTGCTCTAGCAGTGATGACAGCAGGCA